>NW_008824806.1:386002-396968 GCF_000699105.1 Pygoscelis adeliae | reverse complement strand
GGGAGGGGGCGGCTGGGCTCCTCACAGCGCTGTAAGCGACCCGTTGGTGAGCATCCGTTCCTGGGCCGGGCAGCTGTAGTTTGTGAGGTGAAGGGGGTAGCCCGGTCCGTGCTGGTGACGGTGTTACAGCGTCGGGTAAAAGAAACCAATAAAACTCACGGTTTATATTTATAAGTATGCGGGGGAATGTAACGTGGCTTACTAGTGGCTCAGCTGTTTTGTGGGGAGTTAGGTAATGCAGCGGGGCTATGCATGGAGTTGTCTCCCCAGATCTACGACTGGTGTATGCGCGCAAATCCAAGGTGAAAGGTAAGGTTTTCTCTCTTTAATTTCTGTCATCATTAGTACACTCTTCAAATGCCACCTAACCTAATAGCAGTCGGTTACGTTACGTATGTGTATGTACACGCACTGCTACATAGCCAAAGCCTGTGGTGGTGGCAGTTACGGGGGGAAGGTGGAACAGCAGCCATGCATGATGAGCTAAACTTTCACCCTGCTCCCTCCCGCCTGGGTACATAGGGGCATTAGTTTCAATTTCGGAATTGTGCTTAGATTTCTTTCTAATGACAGATAATCATGTCTCATCCATCACAAGGTTCACATGAAACTCTCTGAAGAACAGATGAGGACCAGCATTCTGTATTTCATCCACAGGCAAAACTGCTCTTTGAGCTCAGTGCAGACCTTGCCCCAGTCTGAAATGAATTTGGTCTTCCACTGAATGAAAGAGAGCAGAAGGGAAGAAGTCTGGTCTTGGCGAAGATGCAGGTGCTAGCATGGAATGGTGAGTGTAGTCCTTGCGCCCATGACAGCATAAAAGTATAATTTTTGGGAAGTTCATTTTAACAAAAGTTCCACTCATCTTAATCAGAAGGTGACTGTGAAGCACTTCTTCCTTTTTCTTTCTTTTTTTTTTTTTTTTTTTTTCCTTTTCGGTGCAATGCAATGTGTAAGGCAGCTTTTACCATGTTGGGAATTTGCAGGTTGGCTGGAGCTGTGCTTAGAACATACTAAGTGCTATAAAAATGGTGTTTACTAAAAAAACCCCCATGGTCTGCATATTTCAGTTGTGCACTCCTGACATTTTTAACAGCTGTGTTTTCTGGATTTTAGTTGCTTGCCTGTAAAATATGACAACCTGTTTGCATAAAAGTATTATGAAAGTCAGGTTATTAACAATGAGGAACTCTGGCATAGAGCTAGCTGAACACTTTAAATTAACTCCCATGAAAGAAACTTCCAGTTCTGGAAACTTGATAGAAATGCAAAAACCCTTCCTTTCACACAGCCTCCCTAGAACAAAAGATGCTAAAATTGAGTCAACTGTAATACATACCTCTATATAAAGGCTTAGCTTTATATGCTTATTTTGGATTTACCTGCATATACTAAAGGTCTCTTTAAATTAGTTTGCTAATGAAGATTTAACATTTACTGGATGTAGTAATTAAACATTTTTGTAGCCATGTCAGTTCTTATAAAATTGTAGCTTTTATTCTCAGAGTTTCCAGTTTTCTGATCACTGGCCTGAAGATCTGTCATGTCACTTTCTGCCTGCAGAGGAAAAGTAGAATTTATGGCATTGTCATCTAGTTTTTTTGTAACTGCATGAGTCTACTAGTCCTCAACATTATAGTCTCCATATCCAGGATAAAGCTTCCATAATACTCATTGGTTGGCTCAGCTGTGTTACAGAACATGGGCTTGCTAGTAGAATTTATATCCCTAGCTGCTGAACTCTAAAGACAACTGAGCGTGACTTTTTACAATTGACCTGATGCAGTGCCAGAGAGTTGTTTCTAACTGGTGATGGTACTATCTACAGATTCCTTACTTTTAATACACTACCAATTATGTATAATTTGACAATTGTGATTTATTTGTCCTGGTTCAGGTTTCAAAGTTCGAGATCGGTTGGGGTTTTTTTTTTCCTTCCTTTTTCTCTGCACCATCTCATGTACAATTTAAAATGTCACAGCAGACACTTCAAATGCAACCTGCATGCTGCTGCTCTGCTCAAAGGCCACCTCCCTTTAAAAAGGTCACCTTCAGGAACAGGCCTGATAGTCCCTAGTACTACAAAAAAACCCCTTTCAAAAACTCGTGGTGCAGAAGAGCCTTGCAGCCAGTGTACCTGATAGCTCTTTCAAATGTGAACATGCTGATTGTGCGGAAGTTGATAGCAGGTGATATCTCCTTGTGTGTTTGCTTGGAACTGTAAATCAGACATTATTGTTGATGTAGACTCTCCCTCTTCTTTTTCACATTCTTCTTGCTCCAGTTAATTTGTGACCTTGAAGTCTGTCTTCATTTTTCAGCTAAGCAGACTCTTCATTTTGGTTGACAGAATGGTAAGTCCTGACTGTCATCCATATTTGCCAAATATCTGTATGTTTTTACTTACTCTGGTAGGAGCAGTTCTCAACATCTTTTCCTCATTGCTATGCAGTACTCATTTTACATGCAGAAGGCAATTATAGAATGGCTCAAGCTGGAAAAACATCTCAGGATAATTTCCTGTATCACAAGGGGCATCAGAACAAGAACTAAAAGCCAACTCTAAAATAAATACCTAATCTGTGTGTAACCTAGCTCTGTGTACTTGCATGTCAGCCTATACTAAACATACCTATTAAAAATATAGTGAACGGCAAGGATAGCAGTCACTAGATGCAGTAAATAACAGTATTCTTGTAAGAACCTATTTTTGCTCTGTATAATAGAACTTCCTTAATACACTTTCTGTCTGTCTTCAGCCACCCTCATTGCTGGCCATACTTGCATTTAGACTTCAGCTTGTTTTTATTCATCAGCTGACTTTTAATCTTTTCTCATTACTTCTGGTATTAAATAGATTTCATTAGTTGTCTGAATTTCTTCTGTATTTTTATCTATACCTCATGTTTTGTCTCGTGTGGGACCGATATATATATATATATAGATAAAAATTTTTATTCAGATGTGGTTGCCAGAGTATTCCAGAATATTTTAACTGGTTCAGTTTCCTCTGTTTCAGACCAAAAGGCTGAATCAGCAAATATTTAAGGGCTTTGACATTGGGAAGGTAATGTTTTTGGGAGGAGAATCAGAATTGGTAAATGTTTAAAGAGAATGATTCTGTAAACCTTAACTACTGCAATAACGTTCTCCTAACTGCAGCAGCTACTACTTTAGAGGTTTAACAGCAATTCTACATAGTTCTCTATCACAGCTACTAGTTTGAGTAACAGTCTATGCCCTTTCAGTATTACGTAATTTTCATCTGTGGTAACATTACTTAGAGTAAAAACTCAGTGATTATTTATCTTAATGTTAGCTGGATATTACTTTGACAAAACTTAACTGAACTGTGGGACAACTGATAAAAGGTCTTGAACCCATTCCTTTCACGTTCTCCTAATTTATTAGTGCAGAGGAGGAAAGAAGTCCTTGTGCAAGCAACGGGCACTCCAGAAAGAAGGAACTTAGTAATTGTAAGAGATTCTCGTTCCCAGAGAGATTTAGTAGCTCTGGGTCCACTGAATTGACAAATTACCAGTAAATTTTCATCTGGGGAATGGTGAAGTACCAGCTGTACCAGTTCCATGGTTAAGGGCAGGACTTCATACAAGAATTTGCATAATTTGCAAAAGGTCCCATAAAGTAACACAGGTGATAGCAATTTCACAGGTCACATCCGTGAAACAAATGGGAAACAAAGTACTTCATAGTAGTTTAGGTTGTCCTGGATGAATTTTCAGATGACTTGTACATACCTGTAGCATCTCTTATTTTTAAGGTATTTCAGGTATAAAGAAGGGCTAATATTACAAACTTTCACTCCAGACTGTAAGGCATTTATTCTGTAAAAAGCACTGAAGTGATCTGTGTCCCTTCTGTGATCTGTGAAATCACCCTTTGTATTAAACCAGTTTTAGTTTTGCCATTCTGAAATTTTGTTATGACCTGCTGCACTACGGCAAATGGAGTTATTCATAGTTATTTCAGTCATTGTTCTAATGGACTTACAATAGATGGAAAGCATTTAATTTCAGCTGTTTTGCTTCTGATAATTCATTTTTTACAGCTGTGTTCATCCTTGCCACTTTGCCAAATCTCTCTCGATAGCATATGATGTAAAACTTCCAATCTGCTGCCAAAAGCTTGAGTATAAATTGCATACCAACTGCTTTCCTGTTGATAAAATTTGTTTGTTTTCTGGTAGAAGCCTTAAATCATTGTCAAAATGAGACCATGTAAATTAATTAGTGGGGAATTCATGGGTGTGGTGTAAACCTGAATCCTTTTCAGGACCTCCTAAGGGCCAGTGTCATGAAAATATCTTATTATCACAGTAATGTATAAAAAAACCTAGAACGGGAATTAGGATGTTGAAGATAATTTCTTTTCTTAGTGTCAGTCAGGCACATTTTTAGCTTCTTTCCATATAACCTAGAAGCTTTGGTCTGTATAGCAAGTCCATGTCAGAATGATTTCTGCTATTACTAGATGCATCCTCTCTGATAAAAACTCCTCATTCCTCCACTATCTCTGCTCCATTCTACACTATTTCTTCCCCTTAATCTTGACTGGCAGTACTCCCACTTCGTTATCATGTTGCTGAATGGTGAGTACCTTCTTGTTTCAGCCTGTTCACTCTCTGCTGATCCTCAGGCGGCCACTTCTAATAGTAATGCTGCTCTCTTGGAAACTGAAATGTTTGCGTATACTAATGGCTGTTTATATGATCAAGTGGTGCTTTGAACTTTCTACCCCATTTACCTTTTATTCTGATATATCTCTTTATCTTATCACTTTTCTCAAGATTGAAGGTTATCCAGGTATTTCAGTATATTCACTATATATTTTTGTTAGTTGCCACATTCTTATTTCGCTCTGACCAGTTTGGAAGGAATATGGCTTCTTAGAAAAGGGACTGAATCAAAAGCTCTTTTTGCTTTATTATGTTTGGTGTTTTGTTTTTTTTCTTTTCTTAGCAAAACGTGTAATCTAATTGTCATTTTTGCATACTGAACTTTTTTGCTATCATAGGTTTACCAGAAGATATTAAGTCTCTGATTATCTCTTATTTTTATGGCTGCCTGGGCTGCTCATCGGTAGTCTCTGGGCATTGTGACAACTCTCACATATATACCATCTTCTTGGACTTGTTTTGCTTGAGTTTATTTAAAGTCAGGATGGTGTTTTACATTATGGTCTGTGATGCTGGCTCTCCAAAGTGATACCAGTAACTCAGAGCTCCTAAAGCTTCACAGCCTGTCTTCTGAGAGGAACTTGTTCAGCCCCTCACTGAATTCCTAGGAACTGGAGCGCCTGAACTTTGCTACTGATTCCTTTTATCTCATTCATCTCTTCTAGCAAAGTCAGCATCTCCTTTATATCTGCTTTAAGCTCTTCTCTTCGAGGGTAATTATGATACCATCCACATCCCCAGCCGTATGAACTAAAATTGTTACAAATGCCGACATTTGGAACATGAGAACATGCTCTATGGCAAAACCATCCAAAGATGTTGCACTGTTTTCCAGCTGTCTTATACTTGCATTCTTATGCTACTCTCCAAATTTTTGTCCAGAAGTGTCTAACTATGGAAGAGACTTTTATGATCATTTCTGGGTACTCTGTCACAGCTGGCCCAAGAATAGGAAGCCACAAAACTTCCTTATTGGCCAGGTGGGAGCAGTTATGCACTGGGGATGCCCTGACTGTTTGGCTGCCTAAAGCAATGACTACTGAGATTGCAGAGGAAGTTTCCTTCCCTCTAGTAAATCCCCAATATTTAAATGGCCATAGTCCAGCCTCCTGTGTGCCCATATTGAATCATGTTGTTACATAAGATCCTGTAGGTGTGTCTGCATCTTTCTCTCCCCAAGTCTCTAACCACTGATATAACGCCTTCATTCAAGTTGCTGTTGCCATAGATATAACGGTTCTCTTGTTACAAAACCCTTTTATTAGTCCCATTAGTTTCAGTGCGTGAAATCTCAGAATTATCAATAGGTACTAGCATATTAAAAACCATACCTCCTGTCTAATTTGTGCAGTAACGTCCTCAGCAGTTCCTATCCACTTTGTTATTGTAAAAATGCCCTGAGTCTTAATCGTCCTATATACTGGAACTGTTCAGGTTATTGAAGATATGGTTTCTTCTCTGTTAATGCAGATATATAAGCTGCCAAAACAGCTGTTTGCTCTAAATTTCATTCTCATAACACTTTCCTACAAAACTTACCTTGCACTAAATTTGTGGAATGCTAATTGCCTGACTGTAAGGCTCTGCAATGAACAGATTTGCTTCCATCCCATATAGTTCTTTCCTATGTTCCTCCTTGAAATACCCATTCCTTTAACCAGATCATCCAAACTGCCGTGGAATATATCTGAAATCCAGATGTATATGGGGGAAAAGTGGTGCCACGTGGCTTGCATTAATGATCTATGATCATAGATTTCCTTGGCCACATCAGCCAATCGTAACAAACCTCTGATTAACCCCTTGGCTAACTTTCTGCAAAATCTCCACAGTCCCCTTTGGCAGTGAGCTCAGACTTGTCATTTCAAGTAGACGGGTTTTTGTAATAGGCAAATGTCCCTCTGTGTGAGTTGAGGCACTTTCAGGTAGACAGCCTAGTACTCAAGAGCATTGTCTCCCCACCAAGCTGTTTCATCATTTGTTAGTATCTCTACTTAAAAGCGTATGTTAAGTAGCCTTATTTTGGTTACCACTTGGCATTATGTCAAAAGAAACATTGAGACGTATTGATTAACATCATGGGAATAGTGTGAGGATTGTGGAACTACAATACGGATGTATCTATCACAAGTGGACAAGTGATGTGTCATAACTTGGAGAAGAGAGGGGAATGGTAATCTTCTGTGATGGAGACCTATTTCTCTGCTGTTGTTGCTGTACCAGTTGGTCCTGTCAGTGGGATGTTCCTCTGCGATAACTTGACAGTCACTGTTTTTAACAGGAAAACGATCCTTTGCTCAACTGGGATAGCACTCTGTCTTTTTCACCCTTGTAATCCACTATTGTCCTAAATTTTGTGAATTGTATTCCCAGGCTAAATACTTTATTGTCCTCTCCCATAGAATGAAAAAAAAAACAACTTGTAGGTGCTTTAATACTTTTTAATCAACTACTTGTTGTTTCGGAAAAGTTTTGTATTTTCCACATAATTCAATGAATTGGATTTTGGAGGGGAGAACAAAAATCCTGTTCCTCTCTTTCCAATTAGAGCTACTTACTGAATGCTTCATTAATATCACAACACGTAAAATCCTTCCTTTGTCCCTTGGGTTGGCAGTTCCTAGCCATTTGTATTTATGCTGCTTATGGCAGTTGCTTGTTTATATCCGGAGTTTTGGCATCAGAAATTTGAGTTGATGATCCTGTGTAAATGCAGACCTTCTACCAAACACGCAAAGTGTATGTTTGATGCTGAAGTTCAATATTCTGACCTTTTTTAAAATCATTGGATGCAACAGTATTAGAGAATACTGGCAAGCTGGTGGAATTCCCATCCAGCAGTAGCAAAGCTTAGGTAGTTTGTTGTCGTAGTTTACCTAATTCTTGGCTTAATAGAATTAATTTGCAGCAGTGACACTTACGGGATTCTTAGTATTGTTATCATCTAGAAGAACAGACACAAGACAGTATGCTTTAAATCTTATTTTCCCGGGGAGCTGAAATTTCGACTGGGTGTCAGGATATCTAATTTGTGATTCCGCGTTCAGGAAAGCCCTTGAGGAATGAATAGTCCTAGCAAAGCTCTTTTTTTGCTCGTTTGGTTTGGTTTTTTTGTTTGTTTGACTTTCTCCCTATGTGTCTGGTTTCTGTTCTCTGGAGTGGGATGGGCAGGTTTAGATACAGGTGACAATATAATTAAAGGCTGTATCATAATGCTGTGGGGAAAAAATACAAAATAAAGTGTGTGATTGTTTTTTGACTTTTGGCTTTGCAGTGTTCACATTTTTAATGTAATAGGTTTTAAAAGTGTTTATATTCTAGTTCTTACTAGGTTTGGAGTTTTTCAAAGTTAAACACTGTACATCCGAATAGTAAAATTAAGTCTAAAGACTTCAGCAGAGGTACAAATACACTGCTCTTTCACCTTGGTTTTACCTAGTCTGCTTTGCTGCTTATTCCTACTTCTAACCATCCTTTCCATCCCAACTCTGAAGAACAAGGCATGCTATTTCACTGCCTCCTTTGCGTGAGAGTCTGTTGCCTCTCCAGTCGATCTTGCTTGGTTTTACCAGGAGGTAAAAGCATCACAGGAAGAAAGGAAGCTGTGTTACAGTACCCATTAAGTTTCCACATAGACTTATCCGAAGGGGGAAGAAGTCAAGGTAGGGAAGGAAAGGAAGTTGGTCTTTGTACTGAGAGTAGGGATAATGTTTGATTTCTACCAAGCTGAAGGCAAAGGAGGTTCCCAATTCTAGATTAACTCTCTTCAAGCCTAAATTTTGCTTAAAAGGTCACCTTAATTCCTTACAAAATTAGTTTCTTTCAGCAAACGCTGCTGTCTGCTCGTTTATTTGTAAATACTCATGCTATGCTGTTTAGGCAATGTAGATGAGGCTTAGATGAGGCTTGAATGTCATATTTAACACTTTTTTGAAAATGTGCAGCGTGCATTCTTGGTATAGGACATCAAACATACATGCAGAAAATGACAAACTCTGACTTACTGATCAGGATCAAAAAGAGTTTACAAGTATATTTAACAGTCCTGAATGGAGTTGAGGCTTATAGAAGAATAGAACTTTCCTGCACTCACCACCTAAACCTATACATAGTGTGTAATTTCAAGAGTTAGTTTTAGCACTAACTGATTTTTTGCTACAAAGAAATGACTAGCCCGAGAACATATGAAGTCCAATGACGTATTTTCCTTCCTGCTATGTCTTCCCCTATCTCTGAACAGGTACAGTGATGGTTTTAGACCACTGTACAGAAGAACACACGTTTAGGAGCATGTAACAGAGTACCATCCTCCACTGTTATTTTAAACAAACATCTGGCAGGGTGAAAAAAACAGCAGAAATCTCAAGAGCTGCTCTAGATGAATGAGCATAATATATTGTATTGTCATGTTATGACTGAAGATGAGAAAATGGCGCAATCATATTACAAATATGGAAACTAAATTTTGTTATCTCTTGGAATTGGACTTCTCAGTATAACTGTGCCAACTACTGCCATCTCTATGGCTGACAGCCAAATTTCCACTGACTTCAGATAGTGGCATTTTTTGTACTAGGGGCTAAAGAAATAGTGTATTTCTTTAGACTGTTGTACTACAACACAAAGCTACATCACACAACCTGTATGCCTCATGCACTAAAATCAATAATAATGTTGATTTTCCTACAAGCAGGCCTAGGACCAAATTATCTTATTAAGAAGTAAGCAACAAAACTTCAAATTAGATCACCTTTATTGAAGCCAATTTGTAAAGCAGTGCAGGTGAGTTTTGTCATAACACTGTAACAGGAATGGGTCCAATATGAACAAGACCCATTAAATTAAACATAGTAGTATTGGTAGATGTTGTAGAAAATAACAATAAAATTATTAAAACATTAAAAAAAAATGTTACCAGAAGTGAATATGTTGACATTTATCAGCCTGGTATGATACGCTTCAGGAGAAATCTGTGACTTACTAACAGATTCTTATCTACTACTTGTTACAAAACTTAGTGCATTCAATTTAGTATCTCAGAATTATATAATTGCTTTAATTTGAAGATCTCAAGGTGCTTTGCAGAAGTTAACAGATTAGGTAAAGTATGCACAAGCAGCATGCTGAACACCACTGGAAAAAAAGTCATCTCTTGAATATAGAGTATTAAATACTCTTTCTGATGCGCGAGCATCCAATGGCTCCTATGGAACTCAGCAGATACCTAAATATCTCCATACATCAAACTCAAGACTCTAAATATTATTTCTAGGTGCGTACAGAATTCCTAATGTAAAAGATCAGTAGCCACTCATCAGTGTTTACATACAGCACAGTAACCACCTTACGCAGCAATAACTGGTACTTAATGCTTTTGGGTCATCCCAGACTAGAACACTGATGTTTCTGGCATTCAGTACCGACTGGGCAGCCTGTAAGGGCTATCTTGGAGGCATAGGCTAGGCCCAAGTTTGGTGATGCCTTTAGTGAAGCAGGTTTAAGCTGAGCTGTTCAGCAAATAACAACTTCGCAAATAGCTGACAGCATTTCCTCTTCTCCTATCTTGCTTCACTTGTGTCCTTTGACTGCAACAGTACTAAGCATATAACACTACAACTTCAGCATGAACTATACATATTTTCTAGAAAAAGCTACTGTGGAATGATGGAAACATCGTTTTTCATTATATTTAACCACCACGCAACCGGCTTTCTGTAAATATTTACAGCACTACAAGCATTTGAAATAGAAAATAATTGTCCACTGTGACAGTCTCAGTTCCTATTTTCTTCTACTCCAGATTGCAATACTATTCCTGACATCACAGTCTAGTGAACACTTTTTAAAATGTATTTTCAATATTGTACTTTTTTTAGTCCTGGTTCTTTTTAAAGATTCAGTGTGTAAAGGCCTTCCCAGTTCAGTATAAACACAGCTTAGTAAAACATAAAAATTCCATTCTTAATGTATTGATCTGACCTTATTTTAGCCAAAGCAATGCCTAGAGATGCATGTTGTGTTTCTAATGTTATCTTGTAAGGAAAAAAATCTGTAAACGTGACTCCTTGTTTATTTCCAAAAGCCCTATCAAAACTGTTTTGCAGCAGTCTCATCACAAGAAATTAATAGATTGGGGGGGGGGGGAAAGGTAATAAACAAGGAAAGGAAAAGTGTTAGAAGTTGTTTAGCTGAATTTATCTTTCTTCAAATTTGTTAGCTACTGATGTAACTGAGGACTCAAGGAAAAAGAGATGACTTGTTACGAAATGG
>NW_008824806.1:373567-385982 GCF_000699105.1 Pygoscelis adeliae | reverse complement strand
TAGCCAGTACTACTGAGCTGCACAGGAGTCTGCCTTGTCCACTGGCCTCCTCTTCTCCTGGAATCGGATTTCTCCATTACATCTGAAATCAGATAGCATTAAAGATGTTTATGCTTTCAAATAATTTAGAATTAATTTATCATTTTTTTTCCTACTTGCATTTTTTCTACTTTTGATATGTAAATATGACTTCTGTTTAACATCTACTTGTTATTCAGGCCTTTTTCTTTGTATGCATTAACCAATAGTCTTTCGTTTTACTTGCCCTTGACATCCGCTGATCATTTTGTAACACATTCTAATGTTATAGCTTCGAGGCTACAAAGCCGCAAGTCGCTGTGAGGAAAAGACCGTATCACAGTCAACAGCAAAGAGGCATTTCATTTCATGTCATGTCATGTCGTGGCTATTAACTGGCAATTTTAGAATGGCAGAGCCCCAAATAACACAGGGACTATAATGCATAAAAGTATTGAGTATGTATATATTCACAGAATATGCCATTACAACTCTGCCTTTTGCATACTTGTTTAGAGCTGTCAGAGTCACTTTCATCTTTCCTGGATTGGTACCAAGATACTTTGCTTCCAGCTGTTCTCCAGATCTGTGAGACAAAAGGTGGCATAGTGAATACAGCGTCAGGGTACAAACAAAGAATTTCCCGTTGAGAGTGCATGGTGTTTGAAAGGGCAGGATCCCTGTGAAATGATAGTTCCTCGATGGTTTCTAGTGGGAGTGCTTGCTTCTAGTATCCATACTGTCTAATTTCAGACTTCATTTTTATGTGAAAAAAAGCAATAAACAATCCTGTTGGATCAAGGAAAACTTTCTTGTTTGTTGTTTTTGCTGACATAATTTAGTTTATTTAAATGCTACCAACAGAAAGTCTAATGAGCCTTTGGCCTTGTCTTGCTCAAGCGTGAGTGGACTTTTTTATGCAGAGACAGTTAGCTTAAATTCCTGTACAAATTCTTTTTGTCTAGATGTCTCTGAAACTTAGAGCTATTGAGGAAAAAGTTCACAACCTGGGACCTTAGAGAGAAGCTGAAGAATTTCTGAGGAGTTGCTGAGTAGTTACCCATCTACCAATTTTCTTTTACCTTCTGCAGCTAGGCCAGGGAGTGAACAAAGACTTCTTGAGCTATCACCATGTCCACATGGAGCCTGTAGCTCCATGCAGCACATATACACAATATAGACACTGCTCAAGTGATAGGTATCTGAAAATCCCATCTCCATTTGGAATCATATTCTGGCATTTTTGAGAAAAGCCCTGTTATTACATCATTAATTTGGTAAATGGGATATACGAAGGCAGTAAATTGAGATGTGGTGGGCTAAATCTGTTTGTGCTCTGATGGGTGCATACTTGCAGTTTTTGGATTTGTGCCAGGGGTAAGAATGGGGCCACATCTTTTCATCTGCATTTCTTAAAGCTTGTAACAAGACTATATCTGAGGATGGGCATGGGTTCATTGTGTCACACGTGTCACACTTGACACAATGTCATAACTGACTCGGGGGAAGAATTCTCAAAATGTGCTGTTAACTTGTCATAACAGACCTCAAGAAGTCATCTAGCCCAACACTTGCACTGAAACAAAATGCAGTATACCTATAACTTGACAGCTATTTTGTGTAACTTGTCTTGAGAGGAAGACCTGCAGTACTTCCCTACCCTTAGAAGGGGAAGACTTTTCTGGTCCTCTTTATTGCAAGTCATTGTAATTCTTGTCTTTGGTAGATAGGGGGATCAACTGTCATTTTTAGATGTATTTGAAGATTTAGGTCTTATAGGTTAAAAAATTAAGCACATCACTCTTTAAGAAAAAGATAAAGATTGTGGCCTGGGAAAAGACCTACACTGTACTACCAAATAAACAGATATAGTGGTCCAGCTGAGCTATAACCGCAGTGCCAAACGTAACAGCATAACTACCTTGCGTGGTCTATATACCCCACTTCTGTTAATACAGTTCACAACTCCATTTGCATTTTTACCCCCACTTACTTTGTTCAATTATTGAATCCGAATTCCCAGAGTATTTTCCACAGAACTAGTAAGGTATCCGTGCTTCCTATTTGTGCCCTTGATTATTTTTTTTTTCCTTCCTACTTGGTGTTTCAGTCTTACCTTATTTCACATTGTATTATTTCACATCACTTATATGATGTCCTTTGTCTTGTGTATTTGTTATGTATAATTTCACACACTTTCTCCTCTTTCTCAAGATCATTTTGCTTGCATTACAGATTTTTTGGTTCTGAAACATTGGGCATGACACTGAAGTTTATCTTCCTATAAAACACTGTTCCTGTTTGTGGCAGTGAGCAAACAAGCAGGTGTTCCTTTTTGTACCTTTGTTGTCTATTTCCTTTCTTATATCTGAGGTTTTTTAATATGTAATTTCCTATCTAGTCACAAAAACATCTTATTTGGAAAGAATAGGAAGAAATAGGTATTCATGATCTTGTAAATTTGAACCCGCGTCTACCGATTTCAACGGCAACCAGTGATGTGAGTTCAAATGTAATGTATTCTGTTTAACGTTTTGGGGATGTAATTGTTAGACATTCAAGATTTGCTACAGTGATGATTGTTTTGCAAATGTGGAGGAAGCACGTAGCTCAACACCATCAAACAGTTACACCTTAATTTGTTCCTTAATAAAAGGTGCTATTTCCCAATTTATTACACCGATTTTACAAAGATATAACTATACAAGTACACAAAAAGCCATTTTGGCTACAACACTAAAATAGACTTTGAAATGCCTGACTTCCTATAAATATAAAAAGCTTAGAAGGGTCTGTTTGATGTTTTTAAACCTTTTACAAAGGGACAGAATGAATATTTTCAGACATGAGTACATAATGTTAATCACCTAAAGTATTTAATGTCTAATAAGTTGCCAGCAGGTCTGGTGAGGAACTGTGTTAAATTTGAACACAAGATGATAAATACAGATCTTGGTTTGGGGAGTTTTTCTGTAAAACAGTAGTGTATGTCTTGTTACGCTGTTATTGGAGAGGACCTCTGGAAAGAGACTGCTTTCCATTACAGATGGGTTCTTGTGCTATGATCAAGCGATCTAAGCATCTGATTGCTCTATTGAATTGTTAATCTCACTGCTGTACTTGGTGCAATATTTTTGGGAGACTAGTAAAACTGCAACTATCTCTTGAAATAGTATTACAAGTTTTCAACAGGTGATGGTATAAAAAGATTAATCCTTTTTCCCAGAAAACCTGAGGAATAAGGAAGAATTTTATACTAAGGCTTCTAGAAGCAACGAGTAATTATTAAGCCACTTCTAGTGATACAGTTAACGATCAAAACAGCAATGGCAGAAGTATAATGAGAACAGTGGATTAAGTATAAAGAAAGGCAGTGTTTTCCATTTGGTAATGTAGTGTTCAGTTAACAGCGTTGAAACTGCTGTTTGAAAATAAATTTAATCAAAAGCATCGTATGTAGGAGTAATAGATCTAATTGATCCAGAGATGATTAAAAGGCAAAAAAAGAGATTTTCTATTGATTAGGCTTGCTTTTGCAACATGTGCTTTATCTGTTACTGAGTTGCAGTGGAAACTTAAGAAATATCCCATTTGGTTTGGTTACATAGGCTATTGTTTACCTTTCTCTGCCTTCATTCTTCCAGTACTAAAAAAAAAAAATATATATATATAAAATTGCAGGAAGTAGGATCTAAGGCCCCTTTTTAGATAAATGATATCTGAAGCCTTCTGGGTTTTGCAAGCCTCTGACGGGTGTGGATCCTGGCTCCAGTTAGGCTGAATGATTCAGAAAAAAAGTCAACCTCCTAGAAGAACACAAAGGATGTTTTCTAATAGAAACTCAGTGCCTGAAAGTCGTGGATCAGGGAGGGAAATCTCGCTCAGTAGTTGCTTCCCTGTTGGAGCAGCACTGATCCACACCTGTTTTAATTTAATTTCTCATGGGTATATTCCTGGGGGATATCCCGAGTGGGAATCAATTGGTCTCTATGCATTTACAACTGATAGAGCTACAGAGAAAATTTCAGCGTTCCCTTCTCATGAGCTCTGTTATATGGAGGATATTCCTTCACTGTTTTTTAGATCAACTTTTTGTTCTGGCATTAAGAAGGTTCTTGCTGAGGGTCAGCTATGTCTGGATAGTGGTGAGTAACGCTTTCTTGTGTTTGCTTTTAAAAGTCTGCCTTCTTTTTGCAATAGAATCTGTTTGCTGTTCCTGTCTGCTGAAGCAGAGGATTTATGACAGGCTACCAACTCAAGTTCATTGGATATAGAGAACGTGTTATACTGGGTGCAGGCACTTGATGTTCTAGCCTCTGTTTTGAGAGTGAGTTTTCCCCCAGGCATTTGTAGTAGAATACAGACGTTTGTAGTTAGACAAGAAGGTGCTTGAATGGTAAAGAAATGTCTCATGGTTAGGAAAGCCTCCTCGTCGTATGTTCAGTATTCAGAATTCCTATGACATTTCTCAAGACAGATATGTTGGTTTCAGTTTTGGTTTTTTGGTTTTGGTTTTTTTTTTTTTTGCTGTTTATAGTATTTTTTTCCATCAGTACGTACATGAAATGAGGTGTGTCAGCCATACCAGTAGAGTTTTAGCTGTATCTTTCAGCATGGTATCCATTTAAAAATTCTCTTTTCATTTCCTTTCCTGGCTTAATCTTTGAAGAATAAAAGTTAATTATTTCTGTTACTCTCCCCTCAGCATCTATATGGAGTTCAGGGAACACAACCTTCAACTGTTTTTTCTAGCTTTGGTCTTTTTACTGGTGTTCTTATTTATCTTGTCTCTTAAGGAAGGAGATAAGAAATCACACCACACCTCTGTTTAACTTCTTCTTTCTAAAAATCACAAATGTCTACTGTTTCTGACTTCTGTCGTCTTATGCATCCCAGGCATCCTCCTAGCCTCCCAGGTGTGGCCTAACTGGGTGGACCTGCTCTTTCAAAAGCATGTTTGGTCCGCTTTACTCAGAGAAGGCAGAAAGCTGGCTGAGGTTGGGAAAAGGGTGAGCTGAAAAAGGGGCCTCTAATATGCATGCTGCTGCCTCTTCGTGTTACAGGTTTTCTCACAATCTGAAAGCTTGTCTTAGTTATTTGTTGTACCTTACCTTCAGACTGGAAGTGGCTTGAGGAACGAGGGTATAATTTTCTGTGTGTTTGTGTTCAGTAGAATCTCTATTTAGCTGACTAGGTAGTACCACAGTAATAGGGAAAACAACTTACAAGGTGATAGAGTAAATAAACTCTATATCTCTTATTTCTGATTTCAAAAATGAAATTATTGTACGGTCAATGGATGCATAAGTGTTCCTATTCTTTAGTTTTCTTGCTAGTACTCAGATGTTGTTACTTATTTTCTAGCTCTAAAAGGAGAGTCTAAAGTGGTACTGTATTTCTGTCAGAATAAGATTGTCTTAATTTGTGTCAATAAAAACTCCTTTAGTTTCATGCAGCCAAATGCATATGACAGACCAATCTACTGTGGTTGCCAACCCTAGCCAGCATCCTGTACAGGATGCCACAGCGAAAAGAGTAAAGCTACAGTAACAGAACGTTTTGTGATAGACTGCATATACCAGATGTTACCTCCCAAATTCATATAAGTAGAGATTGTTTTAAGACTAAGGCATTTCAGATTTTGATAAATAACCAGTGTAAATGCGTTAAATATTTCCCTTTCTATGTAAATATTTGTGTCCTGAGTCCTTGTAAGCTTAACAAAGTCGTGTGCCATTGACTTTCACAGCTTAATTATGTGTTGAATAACAAAAGCATTTCCTTTTACTTATATATTATGCAAAAGTGTAAACAGAAGTGCTTGATATTCTTTGTCTTTCCCAAATAGTATTTCAAATACATCATTTTATTATTGTTCTCTAAATTCCACTCTATTGTTACATTGTGTCTGGGAAAAGATGAATGAGTCTGAAACTAGTATTTGATGAGAAATCGTTACATTTCTCTATAATATAATGAAATATTTTAATTATTAGTTTCTATCTCATAACTTAAGACTTACACCTTGTGTTGTCCACTCATGTTTCATTGTGCTGTCTACAATTAGACCCACAGCTGGTTCTTTCCCTCAATAGTTACGCTAATTTATAACCCATTAGAGTGCATGAATAGATCATATTGTTCCTTTCATACTGGCAAAGGGAAGTGTAAATTAAGTTTTTGATGCCAGCAAGGGAGAAGACTATCCAAGGGTAGAGTATTAAATTCCTATTTTTAATTTCTGTGATAAATGCAGTTAGAAATAAAACTCTTGCATCTGCAAATATTTTCCATTTCTTAAGTAATAAAACCAATGTGTGAGTTATAATTATTTTTGTGTATACCTGGCTTTTTCAAACTCTGAAAATATTGTGAATGTTGGCTGTTTTGGGAGGTAATTATGAGCATATTTGGGTAACGTTTGTCCACTTAAAGCTGACATTAAGCAATATAATAGTCCTTATTGTAGCTAACTAATTATAGAAACCCCTGGGTAGGAAAACAAAAATGAACTTTTAAAAGAGCCTTTGTAGATTCTAGAGTCTAATCTGAAAATGCTTTCTCCCATAAACTCTTTAGAACTGTTTGAATCTGTCATTTCAATGCTCAGTGCTGTTAAATTTATCTTTCTTTTTTTCTTCTTTTCTATCAAAACCCATTGTTACCAGCTCTTTCCAGTCTCATATCAAAGAAAACAGTGAGATTATCCATTCTTCCATTCTGCTGTGGGAAGAAACTGAGACACCTGACAAGTTTGGGGGTTTTGGTTTTTGGTTTTTTCTTCTTCTATCAAAGAGTACCTTTCCTTTCAGAAAAAAACCCGTCATTCCTCATTTGAAAGATAAAGTTCAAATAAAGGATTGGAACAGGTTCCACTAAGCAGCTCATGACTGCGGGTGTTCGGCTGTTTTCAAATGGAACAGCTTTAGCAGAGCAAACTCAGAAGACTCATCTCAGAATGATCACTCAGGTAGGCCTCTTACAGTGTGGGAGATCGTGGTTCAAGTTCATGGTCAGAACTTAGTGGAGCATGAATTTCATCACCAGTTTTTTAAGTCTTTGCAAACCTCCTTAATCTCTGGTTGACCAGCTTTTTATTCCTTTACATATCAGCCATTATATCCTCAGTATGTAAAGTTTGTTTCCTTAGTAAGTAACTAAGTCACTTTGAAAAGTCAGGGGCCTGAGTTGCTTTATATGCCCTTAATGCCCCTTGCTCCTTTATTTTTGCAGTGTAACTGTGGTAGCCAGTGTTTTACAATAAGCCTTAATTTTCCTAGAACACTGGGAAGTATTTTTTGGCCTGCAGCATCTGGAGGTGTGCAGCATAGAATTGTGCTGCAGGTTTACTTGCAGCAGCAGCAGGCTGGGCTTGATGATCAAGCTTAATGTTCCGGTGGTTTAGCAATTTTTATGAAAAAGAGTCATTGGAATTCTTAAATCTCAGGGATTCCTTCTTAAGTGGAGGAGTGCTTATTTCAGCCAGTTCTGTGGACAACTTCTTGAAGGCCGATACCTGTTTTGTCACTGATACCACTGTGCTGCGTTTGTCTAACATGATTCTTGCCTTTGTGTAATGTAAGCTTCTTTCTTCCAGGAAAGTCACAAAGTATTTTGTAAAGGAAAAAAAAAGGCAGTTATCTTCCATAGCTATGTAATGGTGGGTTTCTCTTACTATCACTTATGTAAATCACAGTTTTACATAAGTTTACACAAATTCAAAGGTCTTGCTTTTAGCCTCAAAAATCTTAACTATTTAAAATACAGCTGCACCTGTTTGGCTTAGCACAAGTAGCTGCAAGATCACATGGTGAGAAACACTTCACCTCATATAAATTTTCCATTGTGTCCAATGTGAAAGGTTTTTAATTAAACACAGTAACTCATAATACTCTGCTCTCAGCTGCCATTTAAAAAAAAAAAAAAAGACATCACTTCTCATTTTGGCTGGGAGAAAATCCTTTGTGAAAATGTCAGTCAGTGAGCCCAATCCTTGTTCTTTTGTACTTGAAAACACTATAGGTTTTCTGAAGCCTGATTAAACACGGGGCTTTAACCTACTAACCTGAATCTCAGCACATCCTCTGGAAATGGGATGGACGTGGGATGAGAATGCTGAGAAAACTGCATGGAGAACAGGGGATTGTATGCCACCCGGCCCTTTGTCTTCATGTGGAGCACTTGAAGGCATGTCTGCCCCCTTTCCCCTCACAGTGAGCTCAAAGTCCTTGGGTATCTTTAGGGGGGTGGTTATCCCTCCTTTATTTTTTATTTTTATTCTGAAGGTTGAGGCAACTTCCTTGCTGAAAAGGCAATTGCAGAGGCAATTTTAGGCTATTTCAAGACTAGAAAAAAAGACCAAGTCTTACAGTTCTTCTGTAACTTGAGTAACGGTGGTGTTTGCTTCCAACCTTTTCCATTAAGATCAGAAAATATTTGGACCCATATGGAATTATTTTAAGCAAGAATAGCATAAACCAAACTAAGCACACTTTCAAAAAGCAGTGGGTTAAGGATTCATTGCACTGCATGGATTCACATGGCAGAGTTTATACTGCATGATCTTTGTGGTAAGATTCCAGTAAAGAAGATGCCAATCTCAGTGCTCTGTCAGGAACTCAAGCTCTTTCTCTTTTAAACAGTTGTAAATAATTAAGCACTTTTTGTTATGCTCTAGGTGGTTCAATAATTTTTGTTGCTCAACTTTAAGATTGCCGGCATGTGCCTTTTACTGAGTCATAGAAGGTATCACTCTTGGATTTTTGCCCTTTTAACCTCAATGATATCATTGTTCTAGGATTATTACATGACAGTATGAAGAGGAAGAAGTTAAAGCTATCTTTGGAAACATAAACCTTGCAAGCTTGTTAGACTTGGATTCTCAGGCTCTTAACTCCTCTCACGTTTATTCTAGACTGAAAGCAAACAAACCCTGAAGTCTTCAGAAAACCTTATCCGGCTCATTTTCTACTGTAGCTTCCAAAGAACCAAATGTGTTTTATCAAGTGCAGAGTGCAAGAATGTGCCCCTGCATCCGATAACTGTTCTGTTATATTGCTGCATCATGTGATTGAAAGTTGTTTTTTTCATTAGCTTCAATATTTGTCAACAGTGTCTCCTTTTTTTTTTCTTTTTTTTTTTTTTTTAAGTGCAGGTGTCCTACCTGCCAGGACAATTCTCATTTCTGATTAAGCTGTGTCCAAACTGACGAAACCCTCCACAAATCTTGGCATTATGAGGGTTACTACCAGCAGGGCTTTCACCATTTTAACATATCTTTTAGAATTCATGCTTAAAAATGAGTGGTATGACTTTCTTATGTAATCAAGGCCACAGTCTAAACTTCCTTTTCTCAGATTCTGGTTCCTTCAGGACTTTATTCGATGTAAGCTTAGTCAGCAAAACCTCAGTGAGTATTTTGATAGATCATATAGCAAGGCAGATCAAGATGACACTTCAGCCGATCTAAAAGTTTTCACTGGTTTTGATGCACTGGGGTTCATCCATCAGTACAAATAGAAGTGACTTGTCACAGAATCCTGTGCTTCTGAATGAAGTAATACGTTTTCACTTCCCTTATTGTCCATCAACAATTTCAAAAGGCTTAAAAACACCTTCCAGTTTAAAAAGGTATTCTTGCAGTTATTATTAACTTCATAGACCAAATGGCAGCATATGAGCACGTCTGACTTTTGTCTGACGGTTCCTTCTAGTGTGATGTTACAATTTTTGTTGAAAATTATGTTCAATTTGAAGTGCTTTGAAGAAGTTGGTCTGGAGTGTCTGTAGAATCAACCTCTGCAAATTCAGTATGAGCTGCGCTAAACACCAACACACAGCTATTCTTCTGTTCTTACATCAGGCCTGTGATGTTTTTGTCGCTGTTTTCCCTTTCATGATTTCCATGTGAGAGCTTATCAACATGTGGTCTTCTGCCCATTTTGTCTCTCCAGAATGAAAGGTCTGGTACTTTCAAAGTACTTCAGCTCCCAGCTCTATACCTTGTATCACAGAAATACATGCCTGATAGATCTGCTTAGTTTCCCTGGAATATTAAACTGTTTTCAGGATTTATCGAGACCATGCGCTGAATTGACATAGTCGGATACTGATGATGCAGTGTGGGAAAGCATACATCACTCTGCTTGCCAAAAGTATTTGGTGTGCACAGATTAAGAATGTTAATCTGCAAATACTGAAAGCGTTGGTTGCAGCAATTTTAGCAGTATTAAGACAATGCATTGGGATACAGTTTTTGCTCGTGTAAATGGATCCAGCAACTGTCAGGCTGGCATCTTCTGCATATAAAAATAAAATATTCTGTCCATCTGTATTCTAAAAGCATTACAAATGCAGACTCAAAATCTGTTTGTCTGGTAAATATCTGTGAATAATTTACTTCCTTTAAACAAATGCTGCTGTAGTTTTTAGCTTGATTATGATTCAGTTTTCATTATATTTCCTGGGAATAGAGAAGCTCTTTGGAATTCATAGCAGTATAAGCCAAAACTGACAAGCAATATGAAAAGTGAGATGTTGCTAACTTATCCACAACTAAAGAGTACTGTGGGGACTTCAACAGCTGAAAATAGATATTTGTAAGCCATCAGGTAGAATGCTTTTGTTGAATATTAAATTATACATGTAATTCTAGTTGACAAAGTTATGTCATTGTTACTGCTTTACTATTTTGAACCCTTTTTTTAGGTTGTGTCTATCTTGGTGTGTGAGCAGCTCTGAGACAGAGTAATCACTTTTTTGTAAACGAAAACTGTAGGGTAAAGTAAAGCCCTACCCTATGGAAAGGTAGCCGGACTGCTTTCCCTGCTCCCAAGAATAGTTGGAAGTTAGATGAAGTTAAGTCATCTCACAAGAGATATTAAGGAGCTATACCTGACCCATATCTTAAGGGCATTCATCTAAGATGATTTGAAGCAAGGCCTCCCACCATTATTTAAATCACTCGGAATGAGGAAGTGAACCCAGGTGTGCTAGAGTCTGGCTGGGCACAGGGAAGCTTGAGGGAAAGACCATTGTCAGATTTGTGGATCAAGTTCTCTGCTTTTATTAAAAAAAAAAATCTGGAGACTAGACCGTTGGGTTGAACGAAACATTACAACCAAAATAATTTCCAGTTAATTAAAAGATTCAGAAAAATTTGAGGGTTTGATTAGAAATTTGTTTGGTAGGTCCGGTTGCTTCAACCACCAAACAAAGAAAATAAACTTCCCCTTGATACCTGTTTTCTCTCTCCCTATCCCTACAGCAAAGGACCATTGTTTTTGTCCAGGCTCTTTTAAAGAATGATGTTTTCAGAAGATGAGAATTACAAGACTGAACAAAACACTTCTTCATTTTAAGCAACAACAAAAAATCAGTGACTTAAAGTATTACTGTCATGGTTTAACCCCAGCTGGCAACTAAGCACCACGAAGCCACTCACTCACTCCACCCCAGTGGGATGGGGGAGAGAATCAGAAGAGTAAAAGAGAGAAAACTCGTGGGTTGAGATAAAGACAGTTTAATGGGTAAAGCAAAAGCCGCGCATGCAAGCAAAGCAAAACAAGGAATTCATTCACTCCTTCCCAACGGCAGGCAGGTGTTCAGCCATCTCCAGGAAAGCAGGGCTCCATCACACGTAACGGTTACTAGGAAGACAAACGCCATCACTCCGAACGTCCCCCCCTTCCTTCTCTCCCCCCAGCTTTTATTACTGAGCATAACGTCACATGGTATGGAATATCCCTTTGGTTAGTTGGGGACAGCTGTCCCAGCTGTGTCCCCTCCCAACTTCTTGTGCATCCCCGGCCTACTCGTTGGCGGGGCGGTGTGAGAGGCAGAAAAGGCCCTGACTGTGTGTAAGCACTGCTCAGCAGTAACGAAAACATCCCTGTGTTATCAACACTGTTTCCAGCACAAATCCAAAACACAGCCCCTTACTAGCTACTATGAAGAAAATTAACTCTATCCCAGCCAAAACCAGCACGGTTACTTTTGGCCACTCCTTAGCTTCATTTTCGAAGGACATGATATTTAATATGGTGACGCTTTCTCTTTCTGCTAATAATTTCTACCCCTTTGTCCGTTGACATTAGCTAATCAAAGAGTCAAATAAAATTGATTTCTTCTACCCTTCTTGATAATCAGCAGCTGGATAAAACCCCAAAAAGCTCCAGACCCCTAATGTATTGCTGTACCTGAGAAAGGGGATGCAAAACTCCATTGGTGACTCCATGGCAGCCCCCTGGCGCAACTTGAGGCCATTTCCTCTCGTCCTATTGCCAGTTACTTGGGAGAAGAGACCGACACCCACCTCGCTACAGCCTCCTTTCAGGTAGTTGTAGAGAGCAATGAGGTCTCCCCTCAGCCTCCTTTTCTCCAGGCTAAACAACCCCAG
>NW_008824806.1:369770-372299 GCF_000699105.1 Pygoscelis adeliae | reverse complement strand
AGCTCCTCCGCCAGCTCTCTCAGCACTCTCGGGTGGATCCCATCCGGCCCCATAGACTTGTGAGTATCCAGATGACGTAGCAGGTCGTTGACCGCTTCCTCTTGGATTATGGGGGGTTCATCCTGCTCGCCATCCCTGTTTTCCAGCTCAGGGCGCCGAGTACCCTGAGGGTAACTAGTCTGATTGCTAAAGACTGAGGCAAAGAAGGCATTAAGTACCTCAGCCTTTTCCTCATCCTCGGTGACAATGTTCCCCCCCGCATCCAATAAAGGATGGAGATTCTCCCTGGCTCTCTTCTTGTCATTAATGTATTTGTAAAAACTTTTTTTGTTGTCTTTAACGACAGCGGCCAGGTTGCGTTCTAGCTGGGCTTTTGCCTTTCTCATTTCCTCTCTGCACGACCTAACGAGATCCCTGTACTCTTCTTGAGTCGCCTGCCCCTTCTTCCACAAGCGATAAACTCTCCTTTTTTTCCTGAGTCCCAGCAAAAGCTCCCCGTTCAGCTAGGCCGGTCGTCTTCCCCGCCCGTTCTTCTTGCGGCGTACAGGGACAGCCTGCTCCTGCGCCTTTAAGACTTCCTTCTTGAAGATCGTCCAGCTTTCCTGGACCCCTTTGCCCTTCAGGACTGTCTCCCAAGGGACTCTCTCAACCAGCGTCCTGAACAGGCCAAAGTCCGCCCTCCAGAAGTCCATGGTTGCAGTTTTGCTGCCCCCCCTCCTTACTTCACCGAGAATTGAGAATTCTACCATTTCATGGTCGCTAAGCCCAAGACGGCCTCCGACCATCACATCTCCCACCAGTCCTTCTCTGTTTGTAAACCGTTTGTCTTCCCCCTGCCCTGCCTTTCTCCATAAGGTTCATACCCTTACTTACCTTGGCACCAGCGCTACGTGAGTTTTCTTCCTCCTAAGTTCAGATCCCACTGAAAATGCAGCACTCTGGTGGGCTTTTCAGCTAGACCAGAAGCCTTAAGCAGCTTTACATGCAGTCTGGTGGTGCTGGAGGGGAATGGGAACGTGTACCCGAGGGCAGGAGAGAGACCAGGGTTACAGCCCCCAGGGTATAAATCACTTCAAGTTGCCATGAACACAAACGTATCTAACCAGCCTGTCTGTTTCCCACGTGTGTGACTTCAGACTGACCATGGCACACTGGTTCTCGCCTGGTTGAGGTGCCCCCGCACAAGTGTGGTAGCCAGTTACTGCAGCGGTGTCACGGGAAACCAACTTTCCTCGTCCTCCTGTTGACGTGCCACCTGGCTCTGTAACTCAGCCTCACTACATTTTCTTCAGAGATAAGAGTAAAGTCGGATGGTGGATGTGGATACAATTAAAGGATAAAGTAGCTGTTGTCATATCAGGCTGCATTTCTGTAGAAGAAAAAGAAGATCATGTAAATGCAATTCATAGATAATACTAAAATTGGAGGTATTTCAGTCCCTAGAGAGAACAGAAATATTATGGTTGATTCCTACTCACCGTAATGCTAGTGGCAAGTTTCACTTTCATGTCAGCTGAGTATGTTCAAGATCCCCGAGAAGATTAGGAATAACAGTTGCTCTGAAACTACAAAACGTTCAGTTTAAAAAAAAAAAGAAGGCAAGGAAATGTACCAGTTGAAACTTTGTGGAAACAGTCAAGAGAAAAATGACAAGTAGTAATTCTGTAAAACGCAACTAGTTAGGAGTTTGTGACTGTGGAGGCATGTGTGTGTGTGTGTGAAAGCAGCCGAGTTATTTGCAGAACTATCGGATCACGGAGCAGGGAAGTAATCACTCCTGGGGTTCTGATGGTGCTGAACATAGCCATCGCTGGTACTTAAGGAAATAGGCAAAGAAATATTCCAAGTTTAGAGAAGAAATGTTCAAAATTAGGGATCTAGAGAGCTTGACATATAAAAGGTGGTAGAATTTTTCATGTAAAAAATTACATAATTGACAATGACTGACGGGGTGTCTTTGTTAGTCCCAAACGTGCTACAAATGCTCATAAGTCGGTTCTGGTGGTAGTAGCAACAGGGAGATACTGTTATGAAAAACACTCCGTTAGCCATTGACATTTTAAGCAGTTTGGACCTGATCCACGAAAGGTTTTAAATGACTAACATACCTCACTTTGTAATGTAAATTACAAAAAAGTCTAATCCCGTGCTCAGTTTCTGCCTTACTCACCTGCACCACAGATCCGAAGGCTAGAAAGGGAACGAGCCCGTGGCAGGGGGGTGTGTATCGCTCAGAAGACTCGGTTTCCAGTCTGTCTTTAAATTAGCGTTTCGCCATTTTCTAATGAAGTGAAAGAATTTTGGAGACTTAGGTGATCTGCATGTTGGGGCCTAGCCAAAGAACTTCCTTCAGAGGCGGATGGAGCGTGTGGGATCACAGCCTCGCCCCGAGCCTGGCAGAGGAGGGATCTGAATCCTGAACTTAGCTCCTGCTTGAGCATCCTGATGGCCGAGGGCGGTGGGGCTGGAGGAGCTCTGACGGGCCGTCACCGCCGCATCGGGGCGGGGCGGGGGGGGCCGGCCCGGCGG
>NW_008824806.1:368471-369685 GCF_000699105.1 Pygoscelis adeliae | reverse complement strand
GCCCCGGGCCCGGCTCCACTAGGTGGCAGGATGCCGAAGGGCTCCGGGCTGCTGTCCTGGAGCCCGCGCGGGGTTAGCCCTGCCTCTACGCATTGTCTGAGGACATGATAAAGTGCGGCCGGTTTCCTGGAGCCCTGCCTGCCCCCTGTTTCTCACTGGTTTTGTCGTTAATAAAGCAGAATCGGGAAGGATCCGAGGGAGGTGTGAGACACAAAGGAGCCCGGTGCGGTGACAGGGTAAGAGGGCACCCCTTAGCTATCCGCAGTCTGCGAGGGAGAATTGCCAAGGCAAGGAGAAACTCTTTGTGAAAACACAGTGGGGTGTAGCGAGGAGCGGTGAAATAAAAATTGTCTGCAAAGTTTGCAAAGAGTAACAGCTGGTTAAATTGCAGCGCAGTCTCTAAGTCCGTAGAGAAGCCCGTTTGCCGCTATTACAGAGCCGGTTTAGAGGGGAACAGCTGCGTGCTTAGGAAAGCGTGACCTTTTCCATCCATATTTTTTTAAGTTACAGAAGTCAAAGGAAACTGGGGTGTGTAACTATCACATTAAAGTATTAAACAAAATTAAGTCTTATACAGAATTAAATCACAAGTTCTTATTCCTGCTTCTTATCATCTTTGTTTTCTTTTAAACATGCTTTCTACTGTGCACTCTGAAAGCGGTGGTTTTGTTTGTACGGCATGTGTACAACGCTTCGGAAACAGCTTTAGTGTTAAATCTGGGTTGTTTGGGCTGAACTTCTCAAGGATATACCTTCAGTTCCCCTTCCTCTCGGTTCAGGTAGCTGTGCCTGCCAGAAAACTTGAAAAACTGGAGCAAGTGTGTTTTAAAGCGGGTACGATCGCGCTTGCCGTTCACATTTATTCTCCCCTCGCTCACCGTCCGCCCTCTGCCCCAAGCCCCCTGCGCCGCCACGCTCTCCCGCGGGACCGCGCACAGGTGTAGGGGCAGCCGGGGCGGGTACGGGGGCTTCTGGCTCGGGCCCTGGGTACCCACCCAAGCCAAACCCCGTTAAACCCGGCTTCGGTTCCCGCGGGTCTCGGGGGGGTTGTGAGCAAGGCGGCCGGTGGTCTGGGGCAGGCTCTGCGGTGGGGAGCTGGGCGCTCGGGGGGGGCGAGGGGGTCTCCGTGCCCCGAGGAGGGCTCTCCTCGCTGCGCTGTCCCCGCTGCCCCGGAGCGAGGGCAGAGGGCGCGTCCGGGGCGGGTGGTTTCTCCC
>NW_008824806.1:337133-367899 GCF_000699105.1 Pygoscelis adeliae | reverse complement strand
GGCCCGGGGCAGCGGGCAGGGGCGGGCAGCGGCGGGGCGGGGGGCTCCGCGGGGGCTCCTCTCCCCCCATGTCGGCGAAGAAGGGGGCCGAGCACTGGGCGCCAGTTAACACTGGAAAGGTCTGTGTGGAGAGCGGTGGGAGTCTTGCTTGTTGCTGAATGATGAGATCTCTCTTTTTTTTTGTTGTTACTGTTGCTGGGGTTTTAGCACCAGGAATGGGCTTTGTCTGTCAGGTGTCATAAACCTTGCTGGACCCAGACAGATGAATTTATGACATAATTTGAGCAACCTTTGGTAAATTGCTCAACTGGTTAATCTGTTATTTCACTGTAAACTGTGAGAACATGGCGGGGTGTGGGGGAGCAGGGGGGAAATGCTCTCAGAGCAAGGATTCCTTCTGTTTGGCTTTTTGGGTGTTTAGCATTTGCTCAGTGTGCGAGCGTAATACAAGATCTTAGTGGAGACAGTTCCCTGTAAGCCTTGAAAGTGTTCCCTTACAGGCAAAGTCCCTGGCACCTTTTCTTTCTCACAACTTCAAATAAAAAGAGAAGAAGGAGCCAATACCAACGCCTGGGCACAACGTACTTCATAAGACAATATAGAAGGCTGAACAAGTTTTACGTGACATTGCTAGAAATGACATTGCCAACTGGAAAGAGCAAATAATATTTCTGGCTTCGGCCCACATGCCATCATTTTCGCCAGGGTGCTGGTTCCCCTCTTTTGTTTCTTGAGGGTCTTTCACACGGCAGGGAGGGGAGGGAGGAAATCTTGTGTAAGATATGAACATGGTGACTGAAATGGGAACACATGATGTAAAACCATAACATTGGCACGAGGTCTCTGCCTGAGCAACTGGAGGCTTTTAGCTCACTTTTTAATCCTTTTGGGATAGCTTTCCTTTTCAGCAGGTTGGCCTGAACCTTTTTTAAAAGTTTCTTAAGGGAAGTGGGTCTGCATGAATCACCCTGTTTGCCTGCTTCCCCCACTTTGGCTCATTTTGGCCAGAAGTGATAGTGGGGAAGGATCCCAAATGTAACCTGTTCCTAAAGTTTTACAAACATCCAGGTAAAGGTGAGGATCCTAGAGGTGTCCTCCAGTGGTGCTGCAATGGGAAAGAAGCCGTACCTGCTCTCAAATGCTGTTAGAGCCAGGGAGTGTGGATGATGGGAGTGTAAACTTTACAAATTCTTCATAGAAGAAGCTTCAGTCAGTGCTCCTGTCAAGTATAAGATACAAATCTGTAGGAAATAAGGCTGCATATTAACTTCATTGCTCGAGGAGCACTTGTTCTATTTAATTTTATTTAATTGGAAAGCTTCTATCAGAGTAGTGCTCTTTTAGAACCTGTAACGCTGAAGGTGTCAAGAAAAACCCCAGTAAGATAAATCAGATATACTTCTGACTCCTACCTTAGTTAAAGTTCCTGTGGCTGAAACCAGATGCAGCTCATGCTCATTAAGTGCATAATTAACCACCCTTGGGTCTGACCTGATCCTTTAAAATCAAAGTCTTTAAGTCACTTAAATGATGTTTGAATCATGCTTATCATGCATGATATATTATGTTGTACCAGCTATCTGACTGTAACTGGAGTGCTAATAATTAAGTATATAAAATTAAAGAGATGTTTATGATGAATATTGACTAGAGCAGAGAAATTTCTTTACAAAACTTCATAGTAACATTGTTTCCTAGAAAAATGAGGCTATTAATGTAAACACTCAGTTCACTGGGTAAGAACAGCCAAAATTGTATGTATACATCTATAAAGTATTTCATATGGTTCTAATACCTTCGGAATGATGTTTCTGTGAATGACAGTCTCTGCTTACTTGGGTTTTACCACATACACTGTGAATGTGTTTGTTTCTTCACAAACATTATATGAAATAATTGAAAAGGTCACAAATGTGAAAGCCACAAGATAAGAAAATGCATTGCATCCAAATTGGCAGAAAGGATGTCTTTCTCTTAAAAATAAATAAATAAGCATTGTAAAAACATACATTATTTACAGCGATGAAACATGTTAGCTTGTTTTAAAATGCATCCCTTCAGTCTTCAAGGACTCCATCGGTTTCTGTCTCATCAAAAGTAGATCAAGATCAATGCTAAAGATTATTAAAAGCTAAGTTATCACAGAGCAAAGATTCCTCAAGGTATAAGAATTTCACAATACTTTGAGGTATATTATTTGTGATGAGTTTTACAAAGTCAGAAGCACTTGCTACATACCAGTAACAAGAGACCTGTCCACTCAACTGGAAACATCCACAAAGTAGTGATTAATGAGTGAGATTGGAACAAGGTTTTCTAAGATGTCCGAATAGTCTGTTAGTGTTTTAACTGAATTTGCACTCATCATTGGTTTCTGATACTGATCGTATTTAGTAAAGTACTCTAGGACATGTCTACATTTTAGTACATGCTTTACTTCCATGAAAACATGTGAGACGCAGCTCCAGGACATTATGTCTGAAATAAGTAGTCAATTCTTTCTTTTTAAAAAAAATACAAACCAAAAAGGTGTGTATGGAAAAAGGTTGCTTTTTCCAATGATGATGAAATAGTTGCTTTCAAGTACAACATTGCAGAATGCTTCAGTGAAGTAACTTTTATAGGAGGCTCCTGTGCAATTATGTGGAAAGTACCAATCTGAATATAATGCAGTAAGTTGAAGGTCGTGTTAGCAGAAGTCATGCTAAAGTATTAGTTGTTGTTATTCAGGAAATCTTGCTGGTAAATGTAGTATTATTATTTAATACTGTACAAGCTGTTACCAGTATCTTGATACTGATGTCTGTAAACCTATTGGCAAGGTTTTATTGCTTCATAATGTGCCCTGTTTGGGCTGGAGGGATAGGTTTAAATGTGTTAAAGTCAGAACGGAGCTCCTTGCTCATAAATGAATAATTTAGGCATGTTTCAGTATTGTATGTACATTTTTTCTTAATTCTTTATGCCAAAAAGTGAGAAACTGTCACGTGTATACAAGGAGTAGTGTCTTAGGGAAAATGTTACCTTTTTGTTGGATTTCTAAGATTAACGACACTGATGGGGCAAAAAAAGAGAATTGCTTGGGGTGGTCATGACAGAAAGTATTTAGACATTATAAATCAACTTTCATCCTAAAATGTGAACAATTTTTGTTTAGAAACTGAGTTTTGGTGGGTAAGAAATGAGGTGTGAAGACTAGTTTGAGGTCTTCCATTATAAAACACTAGATAGTAAGTGTTCGGGGTTTCAGGGTTTCCTTTGTGTTTTGTTTTATTTTCCTTATTACATTTTCAGAGTTGACCCCTTTTGTTCCCAACCACATGCAAGACATTTATTGTGCTCTGGCAACTTTTAATCTTGTTTAAAGAAAACAGTTTTTTGCAGAAGCAGTCAGATGGTCATATACTTAACTTCATATTCATTGTGAAGCTTCACTTTTGTCTTTATAACAGTTACGTATGTTCTTGGAGTTTTGCAGGGTCAAGGCCATGCCTTTTGTAGCAAACAATATCAGAGTACTTTGCAATCACCTAGTTTTTATTGTAGATAACTGAGATCAGCAAGTATTGTTATGGTTTTATTAAGGCAAGTTAATAAATTGATTAATTTTTAGCTGGGTACTGGAACACTGAGTTATTGCTGGAGTTTCAGAAACAGCTGCAACTTTGGGACAATTCTGATTTTTTTTTTTTTTTCATGAAAATTTAGATATTTAAATACAAGTTCACAAAAGGCAATCCTTGTGCTCCTGTCCAACTCTCTAAGCATACACTTTTGCTTTGCTATGTACCAAAGGTGACAACTGTCTTGACAGGACCGGGTAGTTCAGTGCCTGATTCATTATTAAATCCAGATGAGAAATACCAATTAAGTCAGCTTTTGTGCTATGTCTTCTAGTGGGCTCAGTCCATCAGACCTGCTCTAGTTGCTTCTTTTTTTCCAAACCAGAGAAGGAGTAACCTGCCACCTTTTTATACAGCTGTCCAGTGGTTCCAAGAACAATTTAGCATGTAGGGGATAAATTTTGGATTCCTTCTTCTGCCGTGTCTGTGCTAGGAGCAGTAGGAAAAGGAATTCAATTCTACACCTCACCTCTTCTAGGAAGTAGGGCCAGTGTTACCAGTGTATGGTAGTGAAGGTGTTTTAGGGTGTTTTAGTTCTCTATCTCCGGCTCAGCTAATCTTTTTAAAGCATAAGAGCAAGAGTGACTCTGTAGTCTACTGGGTAAGAAACTTGTTTGCAAGTCCTGATTTCTGTTCCGAGGCCACTTTTTATGAAGCCTTTAGGGTAGATAACAGAATCCAGGACTTACTTAAGTTTTGAAAGTACCTAGCCCATGAGCTACAGTCGTGGTTATTACTTCACTCTTTCTAGCTTAATTCAGTCTTAATTGCAATTTTGAGAGTGCCTTGACTAAGATAATATCTGGTTTGGAAAGACATTCTCATGAGAATTCGTTTGAATCCCTTCAGAGAAAGGAACTAAAGCCAGACCTGTCCTAGGCAGTCCCTGCTCTACCCTCAAACTATGTATCTCAGGATTTAATACGAAGAGGGTACTTAAGATTTTGATTCCTGAATAGAGAAGGATTATTGTGCCTATTTTCCTGGAGAAGTTTGGGATTTAATGTGCCCATTTGTCCTCAAAACTTCCCCTGAAACTGTCTTGAGTTCCTAAAAATCCCAGGTATTGTATAGGAAGCTTAAAGACCTAATTCATGTCTATAAATTTCACTCCAGAGGGCAGGTGTCTGGAAATTGTAATATCCAACATATATTTGGAGCATCCCCTGTCAATACCTAGCTGTAGCATCTTGCTCATCTTTCCTCTGTGTATGTTGGCAGCTATGAGCAGGTGGATTGAATTGCACAGTGTGATGGCGCAGTTGGGACAGCTGGCTTAGACACTTACACAAGGCAAATTTCTTACAGTATGTTCTTAAGGCCCTTTATGGATCTAGTCCTGAGGACTGGCCTTTCCCTGATCCCAGGTAATCATCAGTCCTGGCTGTTAGTGCTAACCAAGCACAGATGCAGCCGCACCACAGATATGGCCCTGTGAAGCTGCCTGGTCATGTGGCTGTTGCCACGGGTGGTCCTTGGAGACCCGCTGGTCTGCCAGCCCTTCAGACCTGTTTGAAACGGCAAGCTTTTGGTACTTCGGCAAGTCAGCCCCCAGATGGTTCAGAGATATGTGTGCAAGTTTTGGACTCCTTTTGAAAATTTTACTTCTATTAATATTTCCAAGGTAAAATATGAAACTTGACGTGAACTGGAGAAAGGATGCTGAGCCTCCTTCTCTGAAATAATTTCAGCCACAGGAATACCTTCTCTAATAATAAGGCTAAATTGTGTCCTTGGATCAGCCTGATACCGCATCTTTGGTCTAATGAGCAGAAGTGCAAACCCTGCGTAGCACAGTGCCCTTCTCTGGCTGCTTTATACCTCTAAAGCACAGTTGCCTGTAACAAGTTGCATCTGAGTTTCTGAAATATGTGTAAAGCTTCTTTTCCTCCTGCAGGAGGAAGACTTACCATCTTGATATTCAAAAGGAAATGATCAAGCATTTGAAAGATTTGCAGACCTGTCTGTCTCTTTTTATTCTCCTCCATGCTTATTTGATTTTGGTGGGATAGAAAATCATCCATCCAAATCCTTGAATTCTTTTTTAATACTGTAGGCGATGACATGGAAAGTAGTTTTATTATCTGTATTATAGAGACTTCTAAATGCCCTAACAGAAATTTGAAGTCTACTGTACTAGGCACTGGAAAATATTTGATAAGGAAGTCTGTTTTGAAGGTCTTAAAGTCTAAGTAGATAGCACAAAGGACGGGCTAAAAAGAAGTTTCCTTATTAGTTCTGTAGAGAAGAAAGTGGGGTGTACAAGGATTGTGATTTGTCCTGGGAGCATGTGGTGGAGTCAGTGCAGACTGCCTGAGATCTCCTGTCCAGGACTTTAATCGCACAAGGGTATTTCTGGTGTGACAAAGTTACTTCAGAATATTTCTACAGCGAACAATTATCACCTCTTTCATACAAAAGAGTCTCAGTCTCTGAATATCTAATTTTTTTGAATATGCTAGTTTTCAAACTGGTGACAATAGTGTGACTTATTGCAGGAGAGTTCTACAGGTTGCTGTTATCTTGTTTGTTTGTTTTTTTTTTCTTCATCCCCCCTGCTTTGCAGCATATGTATGTTGGTATAGTGGTTGTGGGGGGCAGGATGGTGCCAACCTGACATCTGGGTAGTAACATGTCACATTATGTCCTCTAAAATAAATAAGTCAAAGGTCAAATTAAACTGTAGCATATAACAAGACTTTAGTGATACACATTGCAAAATTTTGCAATGTAAACTTGTAGATGCAGTTTAACTGCCTTCCATGAGAGAGGGGGTATGCCTGGGTGAGACGAGCAAGAACTCACAGGCTGTGTTTACATATCACTCCCTCTCATATAAGCAAAAGGATCTGCATGAGCATTTTCACAGTCAGCAAGTAGCTAAACCAAGGCTACATTGTCATGAAGCTCCCAAAATTAGGAGAGAATAGGTAGGCTTTTAAGACATATTTTGAAACAGCACTGTTTTTCCCTTGCAACCAGAACCCTCCTGCCTGTCAGATATGGGTAAGCATCCTTCCTTCAGGAGAGGGTAGGCGGGAGAGGGGATCGATCCTGAAAGGCAGTGCTTGGGGTGGCCTGCTGCAATACTAATGCCTTGACTCCATGGGCAAGGTTGTGCCTTAGGAGAAAATCCTAAGTGACAGCTGGGAAAGGTACTTCATTTCAGGTATATTCCCATGTATTAATGTTTACATTTACCTTTTTATAAACTTTCTTTTCAACTTTTAAAATAAAGGATGTGAACCTTTATTGTATTGGAGTCAATCTGATATTTCACTTTAACTTGTTTCAACTTAACTCAGTTTAAGATTAATCTATAAAATCTGGGATGCTTTTATTTCTCTGGAGGTAACAAATACAAAGAAAACAAAACCAAAAAATTGTACCAATGTTGCTTTGCTCAAAGCCCAAGATTGTTTTGGAAATCAGAAGATATGACACATTTTCTCATTAACTTGCAAGGGTCAGGCTGAGGAGTAGCAGCATCAAATACCAGGATACAGAGAAGATGGCAAAGAGCAAGTAGTAAGAGAAGCAGCCCCTAAATCAGGATTAATTCTATATTACTGTAGTGGCAATTTACATTTTGATATTTGGTATTTAAATTAAAAAAAAAATGTCTTCCTACCCTCCCCTTCCCCTGTTTGAACTGCCACAAATGTGTTCACCAGTTTGTGAAGGTGTTTATACCTGATCACATGTCAGTCACTGGGGTTGGAATAAATCACAGATTTGGAAAGGGCCATTGCACCTGATGTGCAACTGTATGCTAATTTGGTATGAAATGTATCTATAAATGCATGGCTAAGACAGTGGAGTGCTAAATTGGGTGAAATTGTTGCTGTCACGTTAGTGACATATCTGGGAGGATTTTAAAATTCGGTTCAAACATGAATAGCACAGCTCTGCAATAGTTTTGCTGATGAAAACTTTCTGCAATGTTCCTTGGTCTTTCAAAGCACTAGGAGAAAGAAATCTCTTTCTCTTTTTCTTGCTATGGGATATATAACTGAGAAAAAGAGTTGTCGTGGTTTAACCCCAGCCAGCAACTAAGCACCACCCAGCCGCTTGCTTCCTCCACCCTGGAAGAGAATCAGAAGAGTAAAAGAGAGAAAACTCGTGGGTTGAGATAAAGACAGTTTAATAGGCAAAGCAAAAGCCGCGCACGCAAGCAAAGCAAAACAAGGAATTCATTCACTCCTTCCCAACGGCAGGCAGGCGTTCAGCCATCTCCAGGAAAGCAGGGCTCCATCACACATAACGATTACTAGGAAGACAAACGCCATTACTCCGAACGTCCCCCCCTTCCTTCTTCTTCCCCCAGCTTTATATGCTGAGCATGACGTCATATGGTGTGGAATATCCCTTTGGTTGTTGGGGTCAGCTGTCCCAGCCGTGTCCCCTCCCAACTTCTTGTGCACCCCCAGCCTGCTCGCTGGTGGGGTGATGTGAGAAGCAGAAAAGGCCTTGACTCTGTGTAATCACTGCTCAGCAGTAACTAAAACATCCCTGTGTTATCAACTTTGTTCTCATCCTAAATCCAAAACACAGCCCCATACTAGCTACTATGAAGAAAATTAACTCTATCCCAGCCAAAACCAGTACAAGAGTGAAGATGAGGAAACATCCTCTCCTAGCCAGTCTCACTGTAGGTATATGCTGAAACAGCCTTGCAAACCCTGTTCATAGCACATCATCACTACTATGTTATTTTGATAGCTTTGTTAAAGGAATATTTAAGGCATATATTGCACTTGACTTTGGTATCTAAACAACTGACAGATTTTAATACATTGAATGTATTCTGTCCTTGCATCTTACACAACTTAAATATCTTTGTACCACTCATGTGCTTTGTTTTCTCTCAAGTATATCTCTCGGGACTTCTGCAAACCAAAATACTTTTACTATCTTATTAACTGTAAGGAAAAAGTACTGAACTTCTGCTAAAAATCTGAATCTCAAAAAGCATTTTGAGATTAGATAATAGTCTAAATAAGTGTCACTTCAGAAAAACTGGGAATAAAAAGGCAAGCCTTCCCCAAGAATTGCTGTGGAGTATTCCTAATTAAGATTTGCTATTGAAATCCTGGGGTTTCAGCAGAACATTGATTATTCTTAAAATGGTGCTGGCTCACAGCTAGTGGCAGAATCGATGATATTGCAGCTAAATATTTTCCATGTCAGATAACACCTCACAGGCAAGTTTATTAGTGAAGAAACTGAAATCCTAGTTTTTGTGATCTGGGGGGGGGAGGGAAAAGCAGCAATTAGTAGGTCTGCATTTACCTTCTGTTGTTGAAGCTCTGCAATAATTATGTGTAAATACTAAGCTCTGTGTGTTGCATTTGTTTGTTTTTAAATGGGAAAATGCTAAAGGTTTAATATAGTTTTCAAAATATGTAACATGCTATTTCAGCAGGTTACCATATGAAACGAAGCAACTGTAACCCTACTCTGTTGAGGGTAACAAAGGTGCAGGAATTAGGCCATGGTGCCTGGCAGTTGTGCTCCGTGGGCACGCTGACTTGTTCCATCTGTCAGCAAGGATCCTGCAGAGCTAGGGTCACCCTTTACGGCTGCGTTGCAGGAAGCTCAGAGAAGAGGGCTGGTGGTGCAGCCCCTCTTCTGGAGAAACAGTTTCGAGTGTAGTAGAGCTGCCACCTCCAGTATAAAGTAAACAGTAATTTACAATTTGTTCTGCTGCCGGAGTGATGGATATCTTTTGGGAGAAGATGGGAGTGCAGACCCTCTGACAGAGTCCGTTCTGGTTTGACCCTTTGGGAATGTCTGAGATCTGCGTGGTATCTCAGTCTTTTCCTGCAGTCAGTAGGAATTCGTGGCTCTGCAAACACCTTGTAAAACTTAGGCTCCAAAGCATCATAGTCATGGCTTGATTATGTTCCCTGCCCCCTTAACTGTTAAAAGAAGGGATAAGATAAAGCCAGAGGCACTTTTCTTGCTCTGTCTCCATCAAGATTTAGGTCCAGTTCCTTAGGAGCTGCAGGCACTATGCCTAACTATATTGCGCACAGGTATCAATGCTTTGTGAGAGAAGGAAGTGAAGCCATGGTTGCCTTTGCGCTGCTCGGTAGATATTGCCGTGTTGTGCACAGGACACCTGTTGAAATGGTAACAGCTTGATCAGGGACCCTTGCAGGAGAGCTGCTCTGCTTTGCAGGTCTTTGATAGCCCAGCCCCGCTGCTCTGTCACTGTCCCAATGCCCTGGGCTTCTTGACCAAGAGGGTCTGGTGGAGCTGGGGAATCCCTGCGCCCGGGAGGAAGATCTAGGCGGTTAGCTTAGCAACACGGAGGCTCTTTCTGTCTTCAGTGACATGCAAAGCAGTCTTAAGGGAGAGTCAAATCCTATTGACAAGTTACCAGTCTGTGTTAATACTCTCTGGAAAGCCAAAGACAGCTGTCCTATCCATACAATTTGCGCGAGTGGGATGAGGCTGAACATGCTGGAGAAAGAAATAGCTGTAGCAAGAAATCTATATATTGCTAAAGTGAATGACAAAGAAATAGTCATTAGAAATCTACCAAAAGAGAAGTTAAAACAGTATGTTATGTATATGATATTTACATATCAAGCTCATAAGGTATTTTTGGCTACAGGCAATCAATAATAGAGGTGGAACTTGTTTTCCTTCTTTTCTTCTTTCCTACTGTACACCCTTGAAACTTGTCCCCTGCTGGGTTTCATGTGTGTGTACCCATAATAACATTCCTAGTTAGTGGCAAAACTCTGACAGCACTACAGGTTTCTCTGTGAAAGAGTTCATTAAATGCCAGCCAGTAATCCGGTGGCATTTGCTAACGTAATGCTGTAAAGCCCATCTGTTTCCCTTCCTTCTTGCTCTTTCTTTCAAAAGAAATTTCTTGTTCTCAGCAAACATGAGAAGAAAAAACTCAGAATTAACACTGGCAAATTTTTTCTATTAAGCCAAAAATAGAAGAGCCATATTCATTGACAAACTGACTGAGCTGCGTTACCTGGTGATAAAGAAACATTGATAACTACAGATTATATTGCCAGTTAAAATAAATATATATTTATATAAATTTATATATTTATATAAAAATTTAGCCATTTTGCATTTCAAAACGTTGCAAAGAATCCGGAGCATAATGGTAAACTGGATGCTATTGGAATCTGGCAAAAGGTTGTTTTTAGGAGATATTTCTGTATTCTAGGTCTAGTATATTCCTTTTCATAAAATATATACTGTCTCCCACAGTTCTTGACAGCACAACCCAAGCAGCTGTTGAAAATCTGCCTTGAGACAAACAGCACATGACAGACCAACTCCTCCCACGATTACCACTCCAACACGAAGCCACTTGGCACAGCTCTCAAATTGGCTAGATCTAGTTAGGGTGGGATGTCCGAGCAAGGCCAGGGCAGCTGGGAGACGAACATCTCTGTGCAAGCCCTGCTAGCAGCCTGCAGTAGGAACCTGGCTGCAGACTAGGAGGTCCCCAGGGGAAGGTGTCAGCACCGCTTCTTTAGCTGGCTGGAGGAGTTCATCATCTACCATAGTTGCAGCTACCCTGATGAGCAGAGGCATGAGGACAAGGACTGCACTAAGTCTGTATCAAGCTTGTTGACTTGGGAGAGGAGGGTGGTTTAGGGATCACGTAATTTAGGTGGCACTGATAAGTGCACCCGGTTAAGCACTGAGTAGAACAAGAGACGTTCCTAGGAGTACAGGAGATCTGCTATGCATGCTGCCTTCCCCAAATGATAAAACAGCCACTCTGCTCGCTTTCTAAATGCAGTCATGTTTTGTTACTTCAGGCAGTGGCAACATGCCAGGGTAGGCGCTAATCAAAAGTATAAAATCAAATGTGTGGAGCGAAGCAGCGCAATGAAAAATGTTTTCCCAAAACATACAAGGCCTGAAACTATAAAGTGTTTCTCTTTTGTCAAGACAAGTTGGGAATTGCTTACTGCAGTCTCAAAGCATTATTAAGGGGCTCAGCAAGGTTACTACTTAGCTACGGTGTTGGGAATTAAAGAAGTTGCTTAGGAAGTACTGTCACTTACTTGCATTAGCTGCAGTAGTGGTTTAGGGTCCCATAACTTGTATTCATTTTTTCTTTGCCAAAATATCTGTGTGTACGGAACTTTCGGTGAAGCCAGTCCATGAGAGTTTCTGTTCCCAAAGGACAGGGATTAGCCATTTCTCCACAAGATGTGCACAAAGCCAGTGGCAACTGGTCCTTTCTGCCATCAGGAGCTGGCAAAATACAAATCAATACCTGATTTATCATTTGCAGTGGCCATGAAAGACTTTCACATAACAGTATTATTTTAAATTCAGAAGTTTTCTTCTAATCTATCTTACTACATCCCCGAAAACATTGGCCCCAATTTCCAGGAGCAGTAAAGTTTACGGATGTTTTACCAATGACTCTCCAAAGTGGACTCTCCTAGCTGCCTTGCTGGAACGTACCATGAATCGCGTGTTATTTCTCAGCTACAGTGGTGTCAAAGACTGAGATAAAGCCCATATGGTTCATCTGAAACCATAATATGATCGCAGAAATGAAGGATAATCTTCTAATTTCTTAGAACACATTCTCTTTGCAGTGAGTGTGGTATAACTGTTCACTTGGGAAATATCTTTGTGCTTTACTGAATTATGGGGATCATAGACTGGTGTCTCATACAATTCATAACTTCGTTAAAGTAAATGTTAGAGTGTGCATGTGTGTGCACACAATTGCACACAAATAGGTTTTGACTGCTGTGTTAAGGTCTTTTTTCACTCATGTAGCATCTAATGATGTTCTTCTACCTTTGTATCAACCTCTTTGCACCATCAGAGGCTGCAATTGAGCATGTGGATTACTTTGTGTGTATGATACATGTTCTTACAGGCATACGGGTAAGCATCTCCAATAAGCTGTTTGTATTGTCTAAGTGACCATGGGAAACATTATTGCATTTCTTTTGCAATTTTGTTAACTGTTGTCTATAAAGAGAATTTGAAACAAAAAATTCTGACGATTGAGGTTTTGCAGATCATAACTTTTATCATAATCATAAATCATGGTTTGTTTGTTTTTTGCAAACTGTGTTTACATATGGAAGCATGACAGCAATCAAGCACAAGCTACTTCTTTTGCAGGCATTTCATTTTTTGAAGGAAATATTTTTTAACAATGGCAGTAAAGCAGAAACTCAAATAGTTTCAAAATACACTATTAGTTCTTATAGTTGCTTGTTTATGTTTTGTTTTAGTCCTGTGCTTTCAAAAAGATTGCTGAACAGAACCTGCTGCAAAATTTTGTACAAGTTGGCACCTGGGGATTCGTAGGCCTTTCAGGAGCTGAATTGTTCGATAAAATTAGTAATGGCTTATAAAGATCTTTTCTACAGAGTAGCCATTCTAGAGGTTTTTCCTGATTTGGTTTAATTCAGCGTGCCCTTTAAATTTGAAAAAAGAAATGCAAAATGTTTACATATGATGGACTCGAAGATCTTAGGAGGAGTCCTGTGAAAGATCTTGTGTGTTGTTAAGTGCATACTGCAATGTAAGCTGTCAAAGGAACGCTCAAGCTACATTCAGATCTTCTGTCTTGTAGGAATGACTCTTACACATCCAATTTACAGTAGTTCTGATTTATTATTCATTTATATGGACATAGCACATATTTGGAAATACAGTACAAGGGTCTCAATCCCCTGTTTATTTGTCTGCTACTGACTGAATAGGAAGTTTGGGGCATGATCCCACCCCAAAATTGATAAAATGCAACAGTTTTGCAATTGTTCTTTTAATGTTATATTTGTCAATATAGTTTTGTAAATATAATGCAGAGCTGCACTATATTATGTCATTGTGTGTGTGTGCACGTGCGCGTGCTTGTGCACATAGACATACTTGCGTGCGGTGGATAAAATATGCAGAGTGAGACAATGCAACTCCAGAATTAACCTCAGAAACTGGTGATTTTTAATTATTATTTTTTTCTGCTTAGATGGACAAAACCAATTTTGAGAAAGGGTTACAGACGACGGTTGGAGCTGTCAGATATTTATCAAATCCCTTCTGCGGACTCTGCTGATAATCTTTCTGAAAAACTAGAAAGGTATGAAAGATTCATGAAATAACTTTTACAGAAATCACACTGCGATTTTCATTAAAAAGCAGTGGGATAAAATGTTTAAATAGCATTGGGCGCAAGCTGGTTGCACCCATTGACTGGCTCAAGAGTGTCCTCATTCAGCACACAGTTGTCCTTTGGAGCTGACTGGGATCCCTGGTGCAGATGTGTCACCTAGATGCTCTAAATTTACTATATACAGGTACCTGTGACATCTGACCATTGACTAGTGAGGCTAGACTCACAGTTTCAATGTTACTTCCCTATTCTGCTGTTCTTCAACAAAATAAAATTCTTAATTTCCTTTGATACCACTGTTGAAAGACTTTAATTGCTCCTGCAAAAATCACGCCCTGATTTTCCTCATTTAGACTTCCTCTCTTCTCTACTCTGTTTCAGTGGGTCCTAATTCAGAAACTGTGCTACACTTGGGACTAACTCTTACAGGTACAACTGCCTAAATCCGGTCCCTCTCCCCCAGCCTCCGGTATAGCTTTCCCTGGCGTGCCGGGGCAGTTCACATCTGCGCTGTTGTGCCAATCCAATTAAACTTAAGTGCAGTGTGACACACATTCAAAACTGGTGTAAAGTATTGAGAACATTGGTATGCTTAATGCATTTTGATAGTTTATAGATGGAATATTCTAGTTCTTTAATATTCTGTTGAAAAACGGAGAAAAGAGTTAGCTGAAGAAATTCTTAGGAGTGCTTTAACCTGTGAGTTGAATTTTGACTAAACATATGCTTTCTGTATATAGCATTGCTTCTGATCAGCAATTTATTATCGAATAGAAAATTATTGTCCCAGCAACACAGGTTAAAAATAATGCTGTGCAGTAGAAAAGTCACATTTTTGATGCTTCGTTGGTGTTTTCTTTTTCGCAGACTGGAAGAGCTCCAAAACATTTATTTGCCTATTATTTGTGCTTTGGTCTTAAGTACAGCAGGTTTCTTTAAAACATACAATGTGACCTTTTCATGAATTAATTCCCTGTGGGGTGATGTATAGCTGAGTATTTAAAACTGCCAAATATGTGGCTGAACTAGGTTTGAACTTTTATTGATCCATCAAGTCAATGAAGGCCCGTTCTTTGGGGTCTCTGCAAAGCTTTCTTTCATTAATCACCTTCACTAAATCTCCTTGGATATACTTGAGTGAATTGAAGTATGTCAGAGCCATAGACCCATGTATTTGCTCACGCAACTTAATGGTCTTGTTTTTTGGTTCCTTTTCAGAGAGTGGGACAGAGAACTGGCAACTTCAAAGAAAAAACCCAAACTTATTAATGCTCTTCGACGATGCTTTTTCTGGAAATTTATGTTCTATGGAATAATCTTATATTTAGGGGTAAGATTTGTTCTTCTCTTCAGTAAACTTCTAGTGTTCCATAAATAGATCCAAGTCTTAGGGATTGCTAAATTAATACAGAATCCTGTGCATAGCTACAGATTTTGCTCTGTGTGTTGCTTATAAAGATGAAAAATACAGAGAGATATTCAGAGACCTTCATAAAAAAAGTATTTTCCGATAATGTGTTAATATCTTTAAAACATACATATTAATAATTTTGAAATGTGTGTGGTGCTAGGTGCTGGTATATGCTTCTTCAAGTACAGGTAGAGCACCTGAATTTTTGTATCACTGCTGAACTAAAGTAATTATTTTCTCATGTTACAGTTTTTAAGAAGTTTCTAAAGAATCTTCTACCCTTACATTAAAACAAATGACAGTGCAACTTCACATGATTCGGTCAATTTTGTCAAAGTGACTATCAGTCAGCTTCATAGTTAAATGCTTTATTCAGGTTTATGTTTGCAATAAACAAGTTGTCTTCATTCGTGGTAACAATTCTGCATGAATAACCATGTGAAATATGCTTGGATCTTAGTGCTATTAGTGCTCCAAAGTGTATGATCAGGAACTTGATGTGAAAGTCTGAACTGATTATGTTTATCACCTTTCCAACATGTTAGTTAGGATTACCCTGACTTACCAAATGCCACCTGTTTGACAATCCTATCACTGGACTTACGAGCTGTGAAAATAGTTTATTATTAATGACGTCTCACTAGGTGTGTTAGATAGCCAGACTGTAAATCTGAAAATTACTGTTAACCAATATGCACCTTAAACATCTATGTTATTTTCAAGTTTCTGCGATTTAGTAGTAAAAGTGAGATGCTAAACTCCATGCTTCTCTGTTCAAAATGCTGTGGTATCAGAAACTGCAGCAATAATAGCCCAAATGGCCCGAAGTGGTCAGACGTACTCAGATAGTCAGTGTTTTCAGATGTGAGATGGATCTCTAGGCCAGATTTTTATTTTTGGAAGGTTGATACAGAAAGGAACTAATTTCACTGGCATTTGTGTTGAATGTGATCTAGTTTAGCTGTACTTTCAAGATCATGGATTGGGCAGAAGAAGAGTGGAAGGGGAATTTATGGAAAATAACCCACAAATGTCTCTGAAGTTCACGTTGTTTGCTATAAAACCAAACTCCTCTTTTCTTCTGGCTTTCTATCGAGCATCCCGAGGAGCTATTCTAAGAGAATAGCAGAGTTATAGAAAAGCAAACCTTAATGCCCATTAGAATGACCCCTCTCCCAGGCAGGAAGGGGAGAGTAGTGTGGAGTTGTAATCACACCCATGAACTTGCTACTGACTCCTCTGTAGAAGGGAAATTTCAAGCCAGGTAGATCTTCTAGTAGGTAGATGAAGAAAGATCATAATCTGCTCTGTGGCAGCCATGCCAGATGTGTGCTAAGTGAAATCACAACAGCACCTATACCCTCAAGTTTTAATAGTTTTGTATAAAACGCTTGGAACAAATAAATAAGAATATTCTGAAAACTAAAACACAAGTCCTTTACTACATGCAGACTTTTCAGCATTAAAAGAGAACTTTTTAAGGGTGAAAAGTTTTAATGCATCAGGCAGTGTTTCAGGTCAAAGAGCGTTTTCAAGTTAAGCATCAAACTTGGAGCCTGACTTCTGCTAGTTTTATGCTGGAACGGTTCCACCCCAATAAACTTCTATGGAGTCTCTCCTGTTTACACGGCTGTGTGAAAGACAGGCTGATCTTGCAGATTACAAAATAGGTAAATTTATTTAGGGTCCTGGGATGAAAGTCCTGTAAAATATTCATAAGTGTATTAATTTGGACTGCTAACGATGCAAATGTTCTGGTTTAGATCACTGTTAATTTGATTTGGATAATTAATAATGGACTACAATTTCACTTCAGATTGGGTTTTCCCCTAAGAAACTGTCGTGGTTTAACCTCAGCTGGCAACTGAGCCCCACACAACCACTCGCTCACTCCACCCCCGATGGGAAGGGGGAGAGAATTGGAAGGGGAAAAGTGAGAAAACTCATGGGTTGAGATAAAGACAGTGTAATAGGTAAAGCAAAAGCCGCGCACACAAGCAAAGCAAAACAAGGAATTCATTCACTCCTTCCCATGGGCAGGCAGGTGCTCAGCCATCTCCAGGAAAGCAGGGCTCCATCACGCCTAATGGTTACTTGGGAAGACAAACACCATCACTCTGAACGTCCCCCCCTTTCTTCTTCTTCCCCCAGCTTTATATACTGAGCATGACATCATATGGTATGGAACGTCCCTTTGGTTGTTTGGGTCAGCTGTCCTGGCTGTGCCCCCCACCAGCTTCTTGTGCACCTGCAGCCTTCCCAGTTGGTAGAGCATGGAAAACTAAAAAGTCCTTGGCTAGTGTGAGCATTACCTAGCAACAACTAAAACATCGGTGGTTATCAACTTTGTTCTCATCCTAAATCCAAAACACAGCATTGTACCAGCTACTAGGAAGGAAATTAACTCTATCCCTGCCGAAACCAGGACAGTATTATGGAAAAACTGACTGCTTCTTTCTCTTGTAACACCATGTCTGGGGAAATGAGTATCAGTAATAGAATCAGAAAGTCACAAAGTAAAATGCTCTAAAGAAAAGGGAAGAAATTCTCTAAAGAAAATGTAAATTGCTTCCCTGAAAATGCAGCATTCACATTCTTTCTAGTCTATAAAAAAATTTAGGATGTACCTTAGTCTGTCATGCTGCTTCATGGATTAAAAATAAAAAAAATCTATATGCCTTAATTTTTTGCAATTCCATTTAGACTGTCCTCCAGATCTATCTCATAAAGAACAACTCTGAAATTTCTCAGCACCAAGGCTTGACTTTAAAAATGAAACCTACAGTGAAAAAGTTCTTTACATGTTATCTTTTTACTTCTTTCTCGTGGATAGATACACTCACACGTGTGTACACAAATTCTGATTAAAATAAGGGAATCAAGAAGTTAGCTCCCAAGCCAACGTTATTCTCTCTCAGTTTAAGTCTCTGTAACTTGTTGGGCTCTTGTCACTAAGGAAGAGCCTCAGGTCTCCTCTCACTGCCTCTCACCTCAGTCTGAAGTCGCCACTGCTGCAGATCTGGTTCAAAGAGATGTGCCGCGCTTACCTTCTGCTACACAGGGGCTGCACAAGGAGAAAGGAGGGGAGGTGATGGTTATGGTGCTGTCTGTGCTCACTCTGGAGGGCTTTTCTGTGTCAAATCCTGGGCTGTTTGACTGTGGCGCAGGGCTGGTGGGAGGCAACATGGCTAGAATGGAAGTTGACAAGTCAATTAATCGTTTGCCTTTGTCTAGGTAGGGCAGTTAACCATCTAGGACAGGGCCTCTTGGTATCTACGGGGCTGGGTAATAAGCCTTCTCTCTATACTCCTTCACCTTGTTTGGTGACTTCTCTGGGACGAGACCCTTTCTTTGTGGACTCCTACACAATTCTGTCTTTTGTTTGCTTCTGCCATCTCATTACTGCCTTTAATTTTTTAACCTTCTTCCTCACCAAGCCAGCAACTCCTTACTCATGTCAGGTTTGTATTTAAAAAAACCCAGCAGTTCTACAAATTTAGCCTACCATACACTATAATAGGTGTTCCTGCAGAGTCTGCCGTTCCTGCAGAGTCTGCCAGCTGAAGCTCTCGATTCCTGTTAAAACTTAAGCAGTGTCTGAGAGCTTTTGCAGGCCGTTTTGAGGATAACTTCCTTTCCCAGAGTACAGGCAAGTGAAGTGTGTGTGGGCATGCACGTGTGGGACTGTGCAGGGTTGATTTCTCCGTGTGGACATTTTTTAATGGAGTACAATTTTAGACCAGGTGAGGACAGAACAGGACTGCAGGATTTTTGAGTCATATTCTTTGTTTGTTGGGGTTTTTTTCATTTCTTTAAGAAATCGCAGACATGTGCAATTCAGCACATAGGAAACAAAATCTGCACCTTTCACAATGAACATGGAAAGATTAAATCTTAGTTTAAATTCTTGATTCTGTTATTATTAGTCTTCATTTTATTGAAAGCTGCAAGAGGAAGAACTTTCTGCTAAAGCTGCTGGTGTTCTTTTCAGGCCCTGCTCACGGAAATGAATGGGAGCTTTGCCATTAATTTGAACGGGGACAGGATGTTGTGCCGTACTGGCATAGGTGCAACCAAGTTGTGCATTCTTTTAAACTTCACTTTCCTTTCAGCTCTTCTCTTGTCTAATCCCTGAGCCATTTTCACAGCACCTTTCTTGGAGTGTGGTTTAAACTCTGCTGACATCCCTGCTGTTTGTGTAGTTGTCGTTGCAACTGGCATCACAGCTTTGCTCTCATTAGGTCTAGTAGTTTTTCTGTCTCTCCCTTTCCCCTCACACGCTGTAGGTAATGATGTTATTGCAGGGTGGACACTTGCGCTCTGGCCCCCTAGAGTACTATGACTCTCCCTCATAGATAGTGTTGTGTTAGGCACGTTGAGTTATTGCACTTAATGTATCTGCTCCCCTGCTGTTCGAAACAGCTTCAATGCTTCACCTCATCAACAGATGTGTCTTGCAATTTAAAGAAAAGGTGGTATGGTGGTGAAACAAAAATCTTGCTTTTTAGCACTATACCAGCTAAGAAATTGGATACTTTGCCGTGAGGATCAGTTTGATTCTATTTACATTTTTCTCTTATATTCATCCCCATGAAATCTCTATTTCCACTCAGGCACAGCAGCTGCTAACATTAACTTAGAAATGGTTTTAGTATCATATCCCAAAGGACCCTAATGAGGATTTCCTGAAGTTCTTGCATATAGGTCACGGGTGTGAGTAAGGAGGCAGGGAGGGATATGAAAGTCCCGAAGCACTTCTTGGGCATACGCCAAAACAGAGATGTGCATTATTGTCTTCAAATGCAGAGTGATTGAACATATGGGGGATACACGTAATGTAAAAGTTCTCATTGCGTAAGAACAGCCATACCAGGTCAGATTAGCACAGTATCCTGTGTCATACTCTCATTTCTCTTCAGATCTTTGCTCTTTCAATTAAGATTTCTGAGGGGGACACTTCTGAGTTTCTCAGTGGCCTATGATGAATGCAGTGGGAAGAGCAAGGACAGGAGAAGGAAAAACATGACTCTTGAAAACTGGATTTTCTGTTAGGTGCACAAATCCTATTCCTTTTTTTAGGCCGATCATTCTAATCAATTTATTTATCCATGTTTATATCAGTGGGTAATTTTGAGGCTACAAGAGGAAAAATGCAAACCAGGTAGTTCTGCTTTCATTTGTATGTAGACTAGATAAGAATATCTTTGGTAAGCAAGCTGATAAATCTTCACTGTAAACCAGTGGATTTTTATGCCCCCTGAGATATCAAATGATTTGGCTTATTGCCAGACGTTATTCTACCCTTAGTCTGTACATCACCTTTTTTTCCAGCAAGCTAGGCACGTATGCAATACCTTTATAGTCACAACAAACACAGCAGCAGAGTGTGGCATTTTCACTGGAATAAGACTAAATAAAAAAAAAAATCTTGCTATTTTAAGCCTATATATAAAAGCTTATCTTGGAATCTCTGAGAGTATGAAAGCACCACATTGTCCTTGAGAGGTGACTGTTTTGTGTTTTGTGAGTTTTGGGGAGTTTTGGTTTGCTGCTTCGGGATGCAGATGGTCTAAGCACAGCTGCCTTGGGTCATGTGTGTTTTAATAAACACTCCTCCCTTTGCCTACTAACAACAGTGAAGCCTTTGTCAAAGCCGGCTCCAGGTTTACAGCATTTGTGTTGGGGCAGACTGGTGTTTAATTTGGGAAATGTAGTGCATAGCACAGGTATGCTATTTGAGATGTAAAATTTCATCTCTTCTGTGGAAGAAGTGAATGATGAATATCGGCTCCAACAACAGTGACATTCAAAAGGAGTTACAGTACAGGTTGTAGAAGTACTTGGGATTGCTCTTGTATAAAAGACCAAAAGGAATCCAAAGGAGAAGGAAAAAAATTAAAGGGGATTTTCCCAATCTGTTTATTACTGTAAAACATTAATTACAGCTGAACTTCACTAGTTCACTTCTCTCTGAGTCTCTGTATGGTGGTTTGTGTGGTTTTCAGCTGGAAGGCAGTACTAATAACTTTTTGGCAAAATTTAACACATCTGTAAAAAAAGAATTCAATAGTTTCTTGCTATTTTTGAAGTATCAGATACTTTCTGCTGAGACACAACAGAAAGAAGGATAAGGAGACATGCATCAGAGTTCTTAGCACTAAGTATTTTTACAGCGAATATAACAGTGAAGCAAAGGAGCATACTTCATACCCTTCAGAAGCTCATGCAGAAGATGAGGTAAATTGTTAGACTGCAGCACACCAATGATTTTTGCAGTTCTTGGGGAAGGATTGGGGAAGGAAAGAGGGGGCAAGAGGCAGAGATGGAAAAGGATGAGGTTATAGGAGTGGAGGTATGAGAATGGTAGGGGTGTGAAGGGAAATGGAAGGCAAAGGTGAGATAACGCTAGTGGGGTTTAATTACAACAGAAAAGGAGGCTGGGGACAAATGTAATAGCAGGCTAAGGTAAAGTCAGGGCTATAGCAGATCATTTGGATGCCTTGCAGTTTAGCAGTTTGATACCCCCTCTTTTTCCTCTCCTATTCTGGTTCTGTACCATGTTGCTCATCCCGGGAATGGAAGTGCTGGGGCTGCCAGTACAGGAGGGACTGGTTTCTCCCGGGGACTTTCATTAAACTTGCCTCCCCTACCATTTATGCCCTCTCATCCTGCTTTTGTTACAACCCCGGACACAATGTCTAGAACTGTTGGGTAGGATGATCCAAATTGTTTATACTTTTAATCTGTTGCTGTTTCCATTTACTTTATGTTTTAGCTATATCCTCACTGTGTTGTTCTGTTGGTGTTCATTACAGGAGCTCTGAGTCTTCTTGTGTCCTGTAAGTCCAGTAAGGTGCAGTGAGAACTGTTCCCTAGGGGCCAAAACAGAGATCCAGCCTCTAAACTGGATTCAGTCATATGATGCGGCTAATCCATTACAACTCTGAAAAGTAAATGTGGAAGCTTATCTCAGTTGTCACTTTTGTAGAAAACGATCAAACAAAATTCACAAACTAGATTTGCTTTGATGGAGTTGCAGGAGCATCACGGATTAAGACAGCAGTGAGTTGTCTGTTCTCCTGTGCAATTACTGCAACTTTCTGTGGTTTGCACAGCAAACAGACCTGGCTTCCTCATTTAAGATATAAAGCTATAAATCTCAGTTGGTAGGACTTGAAATTAAAATGTTAACCATTTTGAAAAAAATGAACAAACTACTGACCAAAATTATTTTTCTCTTGTTTCCATCTGCAGGAAGTCACCAAATCTGTGCAACCACTTCTGCTGGGAAGAATAATAGCTTCCTACGATCCAGACAACTCCGATGAAAGATCCATAGCCTACTACCTGGGCGTTGGCTTGTGCCTTCTCTTCCTTGTGAGAACACTACTCATACACCCTGCTATATTTGGTCTTCATCATATAGGAATGCAAATGAGGATAGCTATGTTTAGCTTGATTTATAAGAAGGTAATAGTTTCATTTACATTCAAAGCCAAACCTCTGTCTGTAGCCTACGTAACTTTTAGGCCAGTTTGTTGGAAGATTGATAGTTTTGTTAGTCAAGGCACACAAAGTACACAAAAGAATAATGTGGCTAACATCAGTTCCTGACAGCTCTCCATTTCCTAAGTCCAAAGAATTAAATACTCGTCTACAGCTGGTTTGACTGAAGTCAGCCTCTGTGTGAGTTCAGACTTGCTAGATATGTGGTGAAATGCCTTAATTGTTCTACCACTCTGCTCCTGTTATGCACGTGTATTGCAAAGGAAGAATAACATATGCTGGTGGCCAAAGAATATCTTCAAAAGAGGATTAGAGGTGAAGAGTGAAACAATAAATATAACGTAGAAGGGATTGAGTTTGAATGATACTGTGTGAGATCTCTGTAGCCTGAAGAATCAACAGATACTGATGTCTCGCATGTTCACAAATCCAAAGATTTAAAAAGGTGTTTGCTTTTACCAATACCAAAAGCAGCTAATTTAAACAAACACGTTAGTTACTCTAGTATAAAGCTCACTGTGAACACATCTTTCAAAAATATTTGTCAAGATAGGCACAGTAGGAGATTTTTGAGGATGCACAGCAGCACACAGCATGCATGCTTAATTAAAACTTGCATTTGCATATATATCTATATACATAAAATATGCAGTAGAAAGCAAGGACTAAGTCAATAAATCAATATTTGTAAAACAATTTAATGGCTATATTAAATTCAAGTGACATAAATAACAAGTTTAATGAGACTTTCTTTATAGCATAAGCAGATAAGTGAATTGTTATTTATATTTCTGTACCGTTGCCTATTATTTTTATCTTTATTCATTGTTTTATGGGGATGAGTTACATGGCCATTTTTCTGTGGTTTTGGTTTTTTTACAGATCTTAAAACTGTCAAGCAGAGTTCTAGATAAAATAAGTACTGGACAATTGGTCAGTCTTCTTTCCAACAACCTGAACAAATTTGATGAGGTACGTCATCGGTTGTTTAATCCACTTGGTGATCCATCAAATACAAATGCAATACTTCAAGTTGTTCATGACAAATATTAAGGAAGGAAGGAAGGAGCATAAATGACAGACTGCACTGAGTGCTCATTGTAGATATAAAATGAATCACTACCTTAAGAAAATGTGTTGGCACATGGTCACGGAAATGCTCGTTCTGATACTTGTGATATCCTTTATCTCCTATGCTGATTAGCAAAGGAAACCTAAAAACCAGGTATACCATAAAAACATGCTTGTTCTACAGTCCAGTGAGAACCTGCCAGGAAACCTCTGGGTTATGCAGTTGGTTTCACAGAGGTTAGAACTTGCTGGTTCAATCCTTCCATCCTCTTTTCCTGACCACCATACCTTTTTACTAAGGTGATCCAGTCTGTTCCTGCCATTGAACAAGTGATGATGTTCAGCATCCCGTTGCTACTATTACCCACTCTCCTAAAAGTCTGAATAAGTGTTGATATAAGACCTTATTAGGAATCATTCCCAACACATCCATCTTAGATAACACTTCCAGAGTCTCCTGTAAAACTTCTCTTTCGTTAAAGACACAGAGATAAATCCCTGCTAATGGCTTTGGGGACTGGAAACTCTATGAACTTCTGTTCAGCATGTATATTTAATTGGCCCATTGGTAGTATGAGATTTGCTTCAGAGATTGGTAGTATGAGAAGCAAGACCAGAGAGACTGTGGACACATGGCTGGAAATGTAGGGTGTATTTGCTTTACGCACTGCATTACTATATAGAGCAATGTTAGCTAGTGCTGAACAAACTAGGACAAGTGCGCTATCATTGCAGCAGTATAGCTGCAGTAACACAGACCCCTGTGCAGCCTGATCATAGGATTCAGTCCAAAATCTCCCCAATGTGAAGGAACATGACTGAAGTAGGCAGCAATCTGTTTTGAATTAGTTGTGTTCACCCAACAGTCATCTCTTCACCAAAGTAATATTTGTCTCCTATATCAGATTAAATCGCTCTCAGAAGATTCTTCTGTGTATTTTTCTCATCTTGTAGTGGTTGAAAAAGCCAGCATCGATGGCAAATGCTGTTAACTTTTACAAAGCTGGGATTTTTCCTCGTGCATGTACATAGCGAAGAGACAATTGCAGACTGAACTTTGCCTTACAAAAGTAAAAGTTTAGGTGTGGAATGTATATGTATTGCTGCGCTGCCATCATAACTAACGCCTAGAATGCTATGTGCTCAGGATCACAAATCCTCCTTTATAAACTTGTTTTACTACTGGAAATATTTGTACCATTCTTCATTACATTTTTCAAAGTGTCACTTTTATGACTTCCTCCTTTTCATGTAGTTTTCAGAGCACATCTGTAACTTGTATTACTATTATTTTCTGCTGTGGGCTTCCACAGGGTCTTGCTCTGGCTCATTTTGTATGGATTGCACCTTTACAAGTGGCACTGCTGATGGGACTGCTCTGGGATATGTTAGAAGCTTCTGCATTTTCTGGACTTGCTTTTCTAATAGTCCTGGCCTTTTTCCAAGCCTGGCTGGGACAAAGGATGATGAAATACAGGTGATGAGACTGTTTTAAAATATTTCAAGATATTTTCCTGAAACACGTTTGTTTAAGAAGTTTGTACCACTTGATTAAGGGTCTCTAGTTATGACTTTGTTACAAAAGAGGAGTCCAAAGAGTGTTGGCTGTGTCGGGGAAGTCACGGACAAGCCTTTACTTATTTAGCAGCAGCTGTCTAAACTTAACAAAATGAAGGCCTAATGTGCAGTAAATAGTGATAATGCATGGTAGAATTAAAACTCCTTGTTAGTGATTTATTCTTTATAGAGCTTGTATTTTCTCTTTAATAAAACAATTATTAGATTTCTAATAATTCCTTTCATATTCTTCATAATAATTCTGTTAAAATAAACATTTTAAGCATAGGCATGTAGGGAATGTGTTTTCAGAAGATGTAATCGGATACAAACTAACTATACAGGATGAAAAAGATGAAGCTTGACCTACTGCCTTTTTTCTTTGTAGGAATAAGAGGGCGGGAAAGATCAATGAGAGACTTGTCATCACCTCAGAAATAATTGAAAATATACAGTCAGTTAAAGCCTATTGTTGGGAAGATGCAATGGAAAAAATGATTGAAAGCATCCGTGAGTAAGTGTTCTCATTTGTTGGTCAAATTTTTTATGTGCTCAGAAAAAAAATATTAAGTAGCTATGAACACCACCTGTGGTCTTGTTACTTAAGAAGTAAAGCACACAAATATTAATCCTCCATAAACTAACCATGTATTCCCACACTGCAGCTTAGTTTTTTTCCCAATTTGTCAAGTTCACTACGGAGGTGAGTTTTTTTATTTTTTTTATTTGCTTCCTCGTTTGTTATAATGATATTTCAGTAGTTAGCTTGCACAGGTAAAACAATTGTGGCATCTGTGTTTGTTTCTGGCCAACCCTATCCTCACCTTACAATAAAAAGCCCTTTTGTGATGGTGGTTACTTAAGGCCTTACAGACTTTCCTATTCTGCGGTGGAGGAAACAATATGAGTCCTCTGCAGCCATTGTATGAGAAATGCAATAAAGCTGGTTTTAAATGTTACATGCAATCTGTGAAAGGAAAGTAGCGCAGCTTCATATGTTCATCCTGCACAATTGCATTAACATTTATTGTCTGTAGATAGCCTTGTATAATGCTTATTTCTTCAATTAATACCGAGATTGAACTGGAACTACCAGACCTGAAGCAGAAAGGAGGTGTAAGAGCTAACCTAGTTAGCTGAGAGCTATAAGAAGGTCTTCATTACCGACTGGGAGTCCTGGGGGAAGGGAGGAGAAGTGACATATTGATTATGGGTAACGCTGCACTAAAGCTGTCCCGTGTGTTTGTTTAGTCCTTTACAGAGAATTAAAATTCTGTGCCAGGTGTGTGATTGGGAAAATAAAAGAAATATGTGTCATATTATCATGTAAATAAAAGAGATTAAATGATTTTATTACACAAACACCTTCTTGTTCAGCTGCTTTCTGAAAGACAATCCAGGGAAAGTGAAGTGTTCTTTACCTTTAGAATAAGGAAGATCTTAAAATTTGTAATGATTTGCTGTAAACGATGAGAGAAAACTCAGTCTGAATTCAGGCCGGGAGTTCCACCTCAAGGATGGAACCAGGTTAGGATTCTCCTGGTGTCACTAGTCACATGCATTGCTTTTAGGAAATTTGAGACCACATCTTGTGAGCAAATCCTGTAGACATGAGTTAAATAAAGTTTAGTTCACAAAATGGTCACAGAAACCTGGAAAAAGGACTGTCATTTTATGATCTGTATTTTCTACAATAATTTATAGTGAATTTTGTAATGCTGGAATTCAATTTTTTTTATACTATGCATGGATTTTGAAAAGACAAGAATACTAGCAATATTACAAGATCAAAGTATCTCTCTTCTACTTCTCTGCACCAAAATACCATATTTTTTTGAGCGATCCAACAGGTCACTTGATGAAGACATCACCAGAGCAGGCCAACCTGGGAATGTCAGGGCTTCAATTGAATTTTGCTTGCTGAGCCACCTCTGCAGGGCCTCCCAATCAGTTGGCTTGTTAAGCTGGTAGGAAATGAGACCCTGTGTGTGAAGCCATGCCTGTATTTTAGCAGCAGTGCGTTATAACTCAGTCATTACCAAACTGCTTCTGCATGCTGGCATTTTCTGATGCAACCCAGTTTAATCAACTCTAATGAACTAGGTAGACCTGTGCCCTTACTCCGGTAGACTTGAGCTGCCAGGGCTGGCCATCCTGCAGGTGTAACACTGCTGCAGGCCAACTTCCCTGGCGAACTGTGACACTTCAGAGGGAGCAATATGGACTGTCTCCTGTGTCTCCTCTGAAGTCTCTACTGATAACTGTTCGTAACAGGTGTCTGAATAAACATACCTACACTCCTATGGGCTATGCAATGCATTTGGAGAAGTAAAAAAACACAGTGCCAAACTGTTCCCCTGAACCATAGCATAGCACCGGAGAAGGTGAAGCTCAACGTTAGAAGTGTCTACGCTTTATCAGCAGAAGATACATCTTTAAAGCAAAGAATCTCAAGCTCCTGTGTTTATACCGATTCCTGCAGCATCACTTCAAGAACAGACATAGGCTGGTCTAAACTCTATACATGCACAAGGCTCATAGTGTCCCTTATACCTCTCTCCAAGTGCCCATATTGCATCAGCAAGACCTGTCCCAAATGAGTGCTTAATTTACAGAGCTCTCAAGCCCATATCACGGACAGACCCACCTCTGGAAAACTTTTGCTTGTGTCTGGGCCAGCTTGTGGCTGGTACTTGGGAGTGTACTGAAAAGGGTTAGTGCTTTGATTCTCCCTCTTTGGAGTAGCGGCTGTGTGCTTCAGCACTGGGGGGATTTTTGGTAGCTTCTACCCAGGTGTTTGTGTGGGACTGGACGAGCAGCAAGCCCAAAAATCTTTGTTATCCCTATTCAGTGCTGCCATCCACAGTCTCATACAAGCTCTGGAGGGACTTATAAGGCCCTTTCTCCAGGGCAGTGGCTACTACTGTGGTGGTGACCTGCATGCCTGGCCACTTTCTTCAGGCCTCTTTTGTGAAATACATACTTAACAAGAAGTGCTAGGCACCCTGCTCCAAAACTGGCTGAGCTCAGATTTTCTGTCAGGGACTTTTAAGAACACTTTGGCTGACAAAAGTTGGTAAGATGCTGGATGCATGTGGAATTCTCATGCATGTGTAGTGTGGAGCTGAAAGGGGGTTCCACACAGCTCCAATATCCTGGATGGACTTTGCATGCAGACACTGGCTCAATACCAGAAGACACATAAAGATTATGGTGCTCAGCCTTGCAACACCAGGTATTACCATCACGAATGTGACTGTGAACTTCTGCACGGTACCCCAGTGGTTAAAGCACTCACCCAGTTAATGGGCACCTTGGGGTCTAGCTCCATCTCTAGCCCCCGTTAATGGCTCTTGCAGCAGAGCAATTGCTCTTTCACTGCAGCAGCGATGCCTCTGTTCAGGCAAAGCTGAGCTGCAGGGCACCTGGAGAACATGAAGTGAATGAGGTCAAAATGAGAGCAGTCAACAGAAAGCTTCAGCACTGTGAGTTAGGGCTATCAACTCAGAAAATGAATTACACTCGCTGGATTGTTTCTCTTTTTATTTAGTGCTTGCTGTAAGACGCATAGACATCGTGGAAGCAGCTAAGAGTAATCACCAGTTACGTTCCTGACTGCACAGCAGTCAGTAAGCTGCTCTGTAGACTGAGCTTCTATGGAGAAAGGAAGGGGGGAGAGCAGACCCTCTGCCTTCCACCTCTTCAAGCTGAGGTTAACTGATACCTTACTTCATGGATGAAGCTGTTAGTAGGGTGCTCTGCAAAAGGAGATGACACTATAATTGGATTGTGGATTGTTCTTAGGTTTTTTATGGTCATGTATAGCAAACCTGGCATTTCAAAGTATCTTATTTCTAGGGGAGTTATCTACCTAGATGACCAGATGAGTATGGGATGACGCTTCTGGTAGTGTATCATATACCACAGCATTAGATGCCTAAGGATGGTTGTGCCAGGAACTGTAGAGGCTTGTGGTTTTATGAGGTATCTAAATAATGACACAGATCATTGTTATTTTGTCTGACATGTCTGAACATCGGTGCCAAAATTTGGCTCCAATTATTTTTTAGGTCCAAAAATTCTTTGGATCCTGCTTTTTAACTGCAATCCTAGAAAATATCAAGGATGAATGAGCCTCTGAGTTAATTGTTTTACCAACAGTTCCATCCAAAATATTTGTAAGATGTAAACTGTGGAATCCTATACTAATTATTTGTATTTGTTTTTTTAACAGAACTGAACTGAAGCTAACCCGAAAAGCTGCTTATGTGAGATATTTCAACAGCTCAGCCTTCTTCTTTTCAGGCTTTTTTGTGGTGTTTTTAGCTGTCCTTCCATATGCTGTGATTAAAGGAATTATTCTCCGAAAAATATTTACCACCATTTCCTTCTGCATTGTTCTTCGAATGACAGTGACCAGGCAGTTTCCCGGGTCTGTACAGACCTGGTACGACTCTATTGGAGCAATAAACAAAATACAGGTAGGGTACATACACTAAAGTCTTCCCAAGTACGTAAGCTAATTCTTTATAGCATGTTATCTTGTCAGTTGATCAACAAAAGCGCAGCATTTAAGCAGACTTTCCGAATATACTATATGTTGCTTTGACTACACACCATGAAATGTCATTATAAATCTTGATATTGTTATATGGTTCCCCAGGCAGCATAACCACGAGAGTCTCATGCTACCTGCATGCTGCTTTTTTTGAAACGGTGGCATTTAGTTATTTCTTCTCATTGCAGAATAAGGAACTTAATAAAAATATATCAGGAGTTGTGGTGCTTAAGAGACGTTTTTCCTTCAGATAAGAAATTACAAAATTAGTACATGTTTTATATAGCATGGCTTCCAGTAGTTGCAGTCACAGATCTTCTGTTTTCCTAGCTATTAGTGGCAAGAACAGCCGGAGATTGTGCATCTCATGCAAATGTGCATCTCATTCATTATGAGTAGCAAACATAATTAAGGTACCGGTCAAATAATTGTTACCTACCTGACCTACTGAGATCAATTGCTCATATACCAGCATGAGAGGCTTATCTGCAGAGTCAAATCAGGGTGAATTCTCATTAACTCTCTCTCTCTTATCTGCTGTTTTGAAATCACTCCTCAGGAAAAGAACTCTTATTTTATTTCAGGGTGAAATCTTAGGCTTTTTTTTACATATTTAATAGATTTTTTCTGGTAAAATATACATTCTATTATTTTTAGTGTGATAAAAATATCTAATATGGAACGTAAAGATCTTAATCAGAAATCTGAACTTTAATATAGAATAAGAAGTAGGTATTGGATTTTTATGATTTTCAACTGGGCAGAAAATTTGAGAAATCTAGCCATAAACCTTTCTATTCGACGTTCAGAAGGCTGCCTTGTTGGGTCCCAATTTAGGCAGTCCTTGTACTCTCAGATTCCCTAGGCGTTAGTGGAGGTGTCTTGTCTCTCTTGTTTCCTTG
>NW_008824806.1:322591-337115 GCF_000699105.1 Pygoscelis adeliae | reverse complement strand
CTATGGGGTCTATCCTATACCCTGTCACAGAACTGGCAAGCCCAGTTGTCATACCATTGCCCTCATGTTGATGAATGCTTGTCTTTGGGGTATTAGGTCTGTGGGTGCTCTGGAATCCATAAATAATCATCTCTCTGTGCCAGGTTCAGTATAGACCCCATAGACAGACCGCACAGAATCCCAGAACACCGATGCCCTTTACTTGTCACAAGAAACATAAACAAAAAAAATAAACCACTCATACATTTCTCTGATTTAATTTCCTCATCAATTTAAAGAGTTCACTGAGCCAGATATGTCCCCATGGTTATTGTATTTGCCCTGTAGCTACACCCATGTTTTCTAGACCATGAAGTCTTTCAGGATCAGTGTGCTTTCTGTGACTATCACTGCTCCAGCAACTCCACTGGATGACCCCACTGCCTTTGTTATGAAAGCCTAGCTATCATTTCCTTCTTTTGCATAAACTGTGTGTGTTTTGCCTTCCAGTTTTTTTGGTTCCTGCCCTTTCAATCATCTGCTTTTTCCCTTCTGCTTGTTCTACTCGGGAAATTTGCAAGTTTACTGTAGAGAACTGATTTTCCCTCTTTCCATCTGCTTAGTTTGTCCACTAGATCTACTTGGTTCCACATAATTTAAAAGACAATTTAGAGGAGAGAGTACCAACAGACAACTAAATCATGGAATAGAAAAGTTATCTTTCCTATGTTAGCATAGGCTTACTCTTTTTTCCTAATATACCTTCCTTCCTACCCAGAAGGTAGCACAAGCATTGGCTTGCTGACTTGTGTCCTTTGGACATTACTCTACTTCAGTGCTGCACTGGCCAGGATCATTATCTGCCTTTTTTTTTTTTGTTGGTAGAGACATCATTCCAACTCTTTTAAACTCTTGCAGTTTTGGAATAGGGAGATAGCAGCACGTAGCTGCTTTGTTTCACTGTTTACCAGAGTGAGACCTTCCACATCCTACTCCAAAAACAAAGCTTTATTTGAAAAAGATTAAGGTTGAAGGGGTGATGCTGCCTGATACAAGTCCTGAAAGCAAAGGAAATGCCAAGTTTTGATATTCTTTCTAAACCAGAACCAAATACATTTATGGTTATGTTTTCACTAGCAATGAAAGAATTGGCAGTTTCAAAAACATTTCCTTCTGCATCCGAAAGATGTTGTATAAGCTATATTTATGCCTCTCTCAAAGACACTACAATGCAATAGCACCATCAGAAATATTAGCTAGTGCTCAGTGTTGGCATCTGCTTTGTGTGATACGACCGTCGTCCCTTACCGTTTCCTCTCATCTGCTTTCATGGTGTTTCTAGGATTTCTTACTGAAAAAAGAGTATAAATCCCTGGAGTATAATCTAACAACCACTGGGGTTGAGCTGGACAAAGTAACAGCTTTTTGGGATGAGGTTAGTACTTTTAACCAAACTAAATTAAAATACAGAGTGTATCTTTTTTACTGATACTTGCCTTGGTGTTCTCTAGAAAGAGCAGCCTACACTCCTTCATTTTAACGGGCTTCAGCAGGCAAGGAATATATGGCAAGTAAATAATGCATGATATCAAATTATCCACGGTTGAAAAACTTTGGAAGAGACCTTTTAATAAGTGTTAAGGCCTGTAATAAGTAGTTATTTCTGATTTAAGCCAACCTGAAAACAGAGTCAGGCTGTGGCGTGTATAAACATTGGAAAGCATTTCTATAATAAAAAAAAAATTGTTTGTATCCACAAATTTAGGAGCAAGTACAATACATACATTAAAAATATATATATTTAACAATATAATAAATATGTTATTGATAGGAAAAGTAACATCAGAAAAGTAAGTTCCTATGTTTTCATAAGTCCATAGTATGATATACATGTCTGCATATGCATGTTTTATTTATTTTTTATGTACATACAAATACACATCTGTGCATGTTGCAGGGAATTGGAGAGCTCTTTGTAAAAGCAAACCAGGAAAACAACAACAGCAAAGCTCCTAGCACTGACAACAATCTCTTCTTCAGTAATTTTCCCCTTCATGCGTCTCCTGTTCTTCAGGATATAAATTTCAAGATTGACAAGGGACAGTTATTAGCTGTTTCTGGATCTACTGGAGCAGGCAAGGTATTTCTATTTCTGTTGTTTCAACAAAAGTCCTAATAATTTTAAGGAATAATATTGTGTTGTTTTCTGTATTGTTACTGTATTCTTGCTATCCTGTGCTTGCTGTAAAAATGATCGCTGCAGGAAAAAGTATGAATAAACTGTAAGTTTCAATAAAATGGCCAATAGTTATTTAAGTTTTACTCTGTGGCCAGTATGAGAAAGAGTTTGCTGGATATTTTTTGTACATACAAGGATACAGACTTAATAAGGAAATAGCAATTTAAATTACGAAACTATTTTTCCATAGGAAGTAAAAGGAGATTTGCAGCAATAATGCAGACTGAAACCTAAGGTTAATGCTCATGGTGAGAATCTCCCTGCCTTTAAAACAATAAACTGGAGAACGTAGCATAGATATCCAGATGTCTCAGTGTGCTAGAAAGCAGACTTTTTTTTTTCCCTGCCTTGCTAACATTTTAAGGAAAAATTTGAACACAAGATGGTCAGTAACCTGGCAAGCCTGATTAGCCAGGTAACTAAGACGCATGCCCTGGACATGTGGTATATCTGGTCACTTGTTCTCTGGTTCCTACAGTTCCTTGCTCAGACAGGCTCCGAGTCCCATGTGAAAGCCTGGGGAGGTGCTGCTGAAACTGATGGTTTTCTGACAAAAGTTGTGGTTTAGATTAATCATCATTTTAGAGCCCCAAAATGTTATCAATACATTTGCTTTGCAGATAATACATCCGATTAACTTCATTAATATAAAATAAGTAAAACTGTGATACACTTATTCACTTTGAACAGCAAGTAATTAGATGAGTCTTTCATCTTGACTGGGTTTTCCGAGGAGATGTGAAAGTCCAAGCAAACATTCATTATGCGTTTGGCAACTTTTCTTTTCCTGTTTAACAAATTATTGGTGAACATATTCTGATTTCTTTTACTTGCATTGGGTAAAATCTTTGCTCTGTTGGAATCAATGGCAAAGGACCCATCAATTTCAATATGATCAAGGCTTCTGTATTATTGTTCAGTAATGATACCAATAGGAAGGAGCAAGGGACTCAGAACATGAGGTTGTCCTCAAGCTGATATGTTGAGGTGTATTTTGCTGTGATACTTCTGAATTAACAGAATAGTTTTCCTGTGTTGCTTATAATCTCAGATGGCTATTGCTAAAGCTGATAGTTGTAATACAAAAATGTCAACTAGAAAGTGCTGAAGGACGTATGTATATCTCCTTTATTCATCTACTTAGGAAAGTGAGGAAAATTCAGATCACACTGAGCAGTTTATGTGAGTATATACATACAACAAATTTGCTCTTTTCAAGGCAATAAAGATAACAGGCTTACAATATTATCTGAAAGATTTACAAAAAATAACAAAGGTTTCCCCCCCCCCCCCCCAAAAAAAAAAAAGAGTTTCTCCTTTCCTTACACCCTCTTAATTTAAGGTTTCCTTCATATTGCTTGAGGCTGTTACTATATATTCCAGGAATCATCAGGCCTGTGAAACAGACTGCACACTTATTTTATCTATAACAGGTATAAAACCTGACATCAGCTCTTTAATACTGCTTCAATATTAGATAGGGTTAGGTTTGATTTTTTGTCCCATTTATGTTATATGGCACAAGATACAGTAGTTTAACATCCAGTGTGCAAAACATGCTAAGCGGCTGTCCTTTGCAAGATCAGAAACTTCTTACCATTTTGGAAAATTCAGATTCTGGTATAATGGAAAGAATCTCGTGAGACTCCCCCCACATATTGTATAAGTTGTCAAAGGATCTCTGAGCTTGACAGCATGAAACTGTGACTTAGACAGATTTTTAGATCTTTGGCTGTTACGTCCCAGCTTTGTTGACTGTTTATTAGTGATAAGAACACCACTGGAATGGCTCTGTAACATATTTTTCCTTGTATTTCTCAATTCTATTCTTTGATCTAGTAGCCAGTGATGTGTGACAAGGTTACTACAAGCTACTGATTAACTTTGAAATTATAACATGTCAGCAATCAATTCTTTTATGAAGGGAAACAGTAAATATACTTAGGTCATGTATTCACGTAAATGAGTTAACAGTTACAGAGGAAAATTCAGATCACACTGAGCAGTTTGTGAGTAACTGTATAGGCATACACAAAGAAATTGCATTTTTCAAGGCAATACAGATAAAAGGCTTATGAACACTAACAAAGTTGTAAACATGAATTGTGTTGTACAAAGAACAAACAAAATAATCACTGATAATGTTAAAAATCAGATAACATTCTCCATAAATACTAATACCTTATGTCTGTATATGTCTCACAGATACTTACATTTTTACCTTGTAAAATTACTGGAAGTTTAATTAAAAATACATACTTTTGCAGCAGCATGCTTTTTTTACAAGATATCTTGCACAATTTTTATTGTTCATTGAATGAAGTTTCTCTCATTTCAGAGGCCTTTCAGAACCGTATGTATCATGAAAATCTCCACTAATTGCAGCTTGCACTAGATGAGTACTTATAGGGACACTCTTTACAAGACAAACGTACCATTTAAGTGACTTAGCAGAGTGACTCTCATTTTGTTTAGCATTTCTTACGGTTGTACAGATCTCTGATATATTAACCAAGTGTTAATGATTTTTCAGACTTCTCTTCTGATGTTGATAATGGGAGAATTGGAGCCTTCGCAGGGTAGAATTAAACACAGTGGAAGGATATCCTTTTCACCTCAAGTCTCCTGGATCATGCCTGGAACGATAAAAGAAAACATAATTTTTGGTGTATCCTATGATGAATACCGATACAAAAGTGTCATCAAAGCCTGCCAACTAGAAGAGGTCAGTCAGCTAGAACTCTTAAGACCTGTGACCCAACCCAAGTGTTAAACCCCAAAGAATAAGTCAGGGAGTGGAGCTTTAAGTAAGCGAGACATTTCTGAGATTTCAGGAACTCAGTCTGGCATCCCAATTTTGTGGAATTGCAAGTCAGCCTGTTGCCAGCTCCTTGGGAGATATGCTGACGGTGCATTTCTGGTAGTTTACATAACAGGAGCTAAAAAAGCTGGCTTAGATATTATAAGGTGTCTGCTTTCTCAGTCTTCCTTGCTAATTAAAAACCTAGGTAAACGTATTAATGTTAAAAAAATGATGTAATAAGTACTGTTCCTACCAAATTTTTTTCATGTTTCTTCCCCATAAAGAAGCTTTTCCTTACAATCTTGGAAATTAACCTGTTTTCCTCCTTTCTTTTGCACTTCAAAAATGGCTCCAGGAATAATTAGAACTCTGTGGCAGAAACCTGAGTTATTTAGAGGAAAATCTTGACTGAAGTTGTGTTTTTCTGTGTGCACATTGAAAATTCTCACACTGGAAATTATTATAGGATCAATCTTTATGTGTCATGTAGCCCACAATTAGTACAATGACGTGGAAATGTCCTTGTGTGTGTTTGATGTTGCCAGAAGGTAGTGTAGGAAAAGAGATCTTTTCACATTGCAAGATACAAAAGGAGCCAGCATTTTAGACCTTTCCACCCTTATTGCTGTGGCTTAAGATCAGGCATTTTGTCTGTAACATGTAGACAAAAACAATAACTATTTAACTCTGCTGAATAGGATCTGTCTTTAGGCCACACAGTGAAACATATTTACCTTTAGCGCCAGTCAGGCAAGAAAACAATAGCCAGTCTGTTTAAAAATAAGATGAGGTTACTGCACTTTATCTCAGAGCAGGGTATAGTTAAGCGATAAAGTAATCTTTTCTTATATGTTTATCACCATTTCAGTTTGTGTTTGAATTGTGGTTTGCTGGAAATCTTCTTTGAAAGCTTCTGAAGACAGGAGAATTAACAACTTCTGTGTCAGGCTTTCGAAAGAGAGTAGTCCTTAACCCCGGTCTTAAAAGTTGTAGTTAATGCCAAAGCTCCAAGAAACAACTGGCTTCAGCAGTTCAAAGCTGTCCTTGCCCAAAGAGGCTTCCCAGCACAGGCTTTTACTAGAGCGGAAGGTGGTTAATGATGGCTCAGTGTCTTGGTGTTGGTGGGATGGCTCAGTGTTTTGGTGTTGGTGGGACGGCTTGGTGTCTCAATAGGCTGCAGCTCCTTTGTTCTCCAAACAGGCTCAATCAAGCCAGCTTTGATCTGTGTTGGGGCAGCTCTGTGCAGAATGATATGCTTCACCTCCTAACAGGGCTCATTATTTGAGATCAAGTTTGATACTTACGAGGATATTTTCTTCTGGACTGAAGCTGAATAAATTGGGCTGGCCTGAAGAGAAGGCAGAATGGACTGGAAGGAAGCCAAATGCATTACCTTGTTGCTATTTTTATGCTTTTTAGTCTCGTTAGTTTTCTCATCTTAGTTACCAAACAGGACTTAGTATGGCAGATTGAAGGATGGATTTCAAATACTAATTCCCTGTTTATTCCCCAGTGTGACCTTTTAGGGGTTTATTACGACAAAGGTTAGTTCTTTGTTGGATTGGGGTTGTGTGTGTTCTCATTCTTCAGAAAGGAGCGGTACCAGAGGGTTTTTGCCTAAGGGAGTTCACTTTGCCCCCTTCTCTGCAACTTTCCTAGATAGCTATATAGTCCACCTGAATGTAGGCCTGTTGCTGAGTCTAGTCCTTATATGGGCTTTTCAAGGTGAACCAAGGATTGGTGATAAAAGGGAGTTTATTTCCTTATTGCACATATGCTGAAAGTCAGTTAACATACAGCTCTTAACAGTGGCTAAATGAGATTTACTTCCAAGCCCCATGCTCACAAAAACTTTTTTGGGAATACAAAGCCATCTTCTTTGACCTAGTGAGCAAATAGATGTGTTATTACTGCAAAAGGTAACATTCCTGCGAAATGCCCCCTTTGCTTTGCCATCTCCACCATCACCCTAGAGAGGAAGCTTACTGAAGATCTAGTCCAATTCCTAAATTTGATGTCTTTTCCCTTTGTCTTCATTAGTGCCAATAAAATACTACAGGTTACTCTACGTGGGTCATGTCATACCATACCATATACATAGGTTTGGGGCTTCCTGACACACTGTGAATAGCCTGTTCTTGTCCATCAGCAGAACAGGACACTGGAGCTGGGTGACTTCATACAAGGTGCTCTGCACTTTGTTCTAGGTCTATGGAGATATGCAAATGATATTAAGCAAGTGTAACAAATAATTTGGGGTGCGTGAGAATTTTCAGAAAAGTCAGCGCTACATTTTTCTGCCTGAATTTTTGGATTGGTACAGAGTTGATTTGCTAAGGAGTTATCACTTACAGCCTCTTTAGAGTTGCTAAGTACTTGAGGTAAATTTATCTCAAATTATGAAAGATGGAAAGTGCAAGTAAATATTTCACAGAGCTTTCCATATTTTTAGGTGTCCGAGAATTTCTTGATTATATTTTTCTTTTGAGGGTAAGTAGGGCATCAGGGGAGGTAAAATCATGTTTTACAATGTGGTTCTAATTACTGGAGTTTGGAAATGGGCAGAGGTTAAGAGAAGTGGAAGGGGATAGAACAACAGAAAGACTGCTTTGGAGTTGAGATGAAGGGACTGTAATTAAGAGCTACCTTAGCGTTCTTGATATTCTACAGAAACTGCCTTACTGGCAAGAATTGTTTCTGAAAGCCCAGCACAGACTAAATATGGCTGCAGTGAGATGTAAGTGGTGCGTAGACATTGCCTTTATTCTTGTGTGATGCTGAACTCCAGGGAATGCCAATACATTTAAATTACATGATACATTCTGTGAAACATCACAGTAAAAAAAGTTTTGCAAAAAGGCATAGGAGAAGGGCTACTTGCTCCTTCTCCACTGCCTTCTTCCTCTTTTTTCTTTTCCTCGAGAAATAGCGAATATTTTAGCAAGCAAGCAGGGTGAGTACCTAATTTAACACGCTTTCTAAAATGAAGGTCCCAGTTTGCAAATATGGATGTGAACGATTTCAACTTCTAGATCAAACCACTCCAGCACAGATCAGTAGTCCTTACCATTTGTCCTTTATTCAGAAGCTTTTTTGAAATAACTTGTTTGAATGGGTTTAATTTTGAATGTGCAGGTATTATCGCAAATCCATTACCTTTAAAATCTTAAATTGGCATGCTATGATATTGAGAAGCCGAGTTGTAATTGGTACGGATTCTGAACTCATTTCCTAAAGAGCGTCCCCATAGGCAAGCTTAAAGGTACTCGAAAAGTAAGATAAGATTAATTGGTGCTGCCTCAGCTTATGCTACCTTTTTTTTTTTGACAAGGTGTTTACCCTTTTTATCAAGTACTTTTCATCACATTCATGATAAAAATCAATTAGCAAGACAAGGTGAACTTTTGCCTAGCACTTCAAATTAGGGACCATGTATGAACAAATTTAACACTGAGAAACCATCCTGCATAATTCATTGATTTTTATTCTCATTGCTCAATAGCAAAAGCCACTGGGAGATGTGAACTGGATGAGTTTCTATGTCTGTGGAAACTTGCTACTAAATTTGAAGTAGTTCCATAAGTGTAACTTCCCTGGCGATTGAAGGGTTGTATTAATGTCATGGCAGGGATAACATGAATATAAATGGAAATTTGTAGGAGTAGCCAATAGGATTTGCAAAATCCTTATTACTGATGTAATGAAAAATGGGGAAGGAACGTTCCTTGGTTTTCAGATTTTTAGGTTGAAAAATCAGTATTAATAGCCTACTATACACAGGGTGTGGGATTTTTGTTTGGTTTTAGCACTTGCTACGTTAAAAAGGTAAAACCTTTGGACAGTTGAAACAAGAATCTTTGTGACTAAATGCTGTTAATATTGAACAAAATCATCCTAAGAGAATGCGTTCCTCCAGTCAAGACTGCAGAAGCAGGCCCATTACAGTTATTCTTGTGTTTAAAAAATAAAACAAGTATCGTATCCCATTTGAAGGGGTGCAGTAATTCATTAATTTTGAAATCATACTTCCATGACTTTCGTTTTTTGCAAGGTAAGATAGATATTTTTCCACCTAGTTAGTTCATTTGATCCTTCAATAGTTACCTAAGAGGCCATAAACACATAATGGCAAACTACCTTTAAGAGATTACCACTCTTAAAGTAAACATATGTTCTGATTTGAGAGCCACCAGCTGCTCATGAATGTAATGTTTAACGTGGCATGCAAATAGAGGAAGTGTTTCCGTGCAAAATCAAATCATATAATAGTACTAAAGAAATTTGTGGCCAGATCCTGTGTTTTTTTGAGCTGGTTTTACAGGGAGTGCAGGAGATTAATTTTCATCTAAGAACTTAGATTATGGAGAGAATAACTAGAGAAAGAGACAGTCCGTATGCCAAGCCCTGGTTTGTGTTCCTGTGTGTTCGACGTGTTTACTGGTGGGAGATGTGGTGGTCGGAGGCCGTCTTGGGCTTAGTGACCATGAAATGGTAGAATTCTCGATTCTTGGTGAAGTAAGGAGGGGAGGCAGCAAAATTGCTACTATGGACTTCCGGAGGGCGGACTTTGGCCTGTTCAGGACGCTGGTTGAGAGAGTCCCTTGGGAGACAGTCCTGAAGGGCAAAGGGGTCCAGGAAGGCTGGACGATCTTCAAGAAGGAAGTCTTAAAGGCGCAGGAGCAGGCTGTCCCTGTACGCCGCAAGAAGAACGGGCGGAGAAGACGACCGGCCTGGCTGAACGGGGAGCTTTTGCTGGGACTCAGGAAAAAAAGGAGAGTTTATCACTTGTGGAAGAAGGGGCAGGCGACTCAAGAAGAGTACAGGGATCTCGTTAGGTCGTGCAGAGAGGAAATGAGAAAGGCAAAAGCCCAGCTAGAACGCAACCTGGCCGCTGTCGTTAAAGACAACAAAAAAAGTTTTTACAAATACATTAATGACAAGAAGAGAGCCAGGGAGAATCTCCATCCTTTATTGGATGCGGGGGGGAACATTGTCACCGAGGATGAGGAAAAGGCTGAGGTACTTAATGCCTTCTTTGCCTCAGTCTTTAGCAATCAGACTAGTTACCCTCAGGGTACTCGGCGCCCTGAGCTGGAAAACAGGGATGGCGAGCAGGATGAACCCCCCATAATCCAAGAGGAAGCGGTCAACGACCTGCTAATTAAATATGGCTGGAAAAATAGAATAAATTTAGTTTCTTTACATTTCTTCAGGTACAACATTTTGAGTAATGTAAGCAGCTAAATAATGTTGTCTCCATAGCCCTCCTCAATTCTCTCAGTAAAATTCACCTGTTCTGTGAAGCACACAGAAAAACAAACATCCCTGGAGCTGGAGATCCATGGGGTGAACATGGATCCAGCATGAGCCGAAAGCTGCGCCGGTGAGCTCAACGTGTGATTGCACAAGCTGGGTGCCACTGGTCACACTTCAGCTACTCATCTTTTTGGTGTATCAGACCTGTTTTCCCACAACTGCTGGTATGCCAGTATGATTGTGGTGGCACTGAGGGTTTAGCCTATTTTGGGGGTTTGGGTTTTTTTTGTTTTTTTGGTTTTGTTTTTTTTTTTTTGTTTGGTGGTGGGGGGGGGGGGGGTTGGCAGATCGTTAAGTCAGTTGAGAGGTTATTATGTCAGTGAGTGAAATACTTTGTGCCCTGTTTTTGTGCCTGTTTTCACAAGGGGTTTTGGCAGATTACAAAGTGCGTGGAAGAGAGGAACAATAAGGATTCAAGTCTGGAACTGGGTGCTATGTAGTAGGTAATTCTCTACAAGAGAGCTTGGTTACCTCATCAGGTACATGTCTACAGTGTAAACTACGTGTGAGCAAGTTACTTAGCCTGTCTTCATAGCTGGGGAGAGCAACAGGCGTTTCAAGGTGAAGTTCATCTCATCCTAATGTAAACAGCTAAAATAGCATAAATGCCTCTTTCAGGCAGAAAGTCCACATAATATGTCAAATCTCCCACTGCAACCATTGCATCTCAGACACGTGGGCCCAAAAGCTGGCTACCTTTATACTTTTTCCACCTTGCACTGGTATGATCCACTGGCATGAGCAGACTCCTCTAACTGAAATTCTTGTCTGTGGCCCAAAATCATGGGCAGGTCAGCTGTGAAGCTGCTGACACAGTGAGTTCCTCGGGAGAAATGGAAGTAAATAGCTAGCACAGTTTCTTCATAGCAGGGGAGCATCTCAGTTTGAGAAAAAAAAGGACTCAAACTCCCAAACGCACTGACTTCAAGAAGTTTATCAACGATCAAGTAAATATGTTTAACAGAGCCCTTCTGCAATGTTCTGTATTGATATTGTTTAGTTAAAAATCTGTTTCAGTGAAGACTCCTCACCTGTCTTAGGTACAGGGCTCTGGACTGATTACCTTGGACGTTGTCCTATCTTCTGTGTCACTTTTGGAATTGTATTTAATTCCCTTACCCTGCGTTTAACCTACCCACACGCAGCATACCAACTACTTCATGTTTCAAAAATCTGTTCCACGGAAATGTTTCACCATAGAGAAAGCGAGTTTTGCCAGCATTCATGTGAGTTTTGGGTGAGCCTGACACTCTGCTCAAGGTCACAAACTCTTGCAGAAACAAAGCTTATGCTTTTGGATCATGAGTACTTCATAAATGGTGCAACTGAAATCTAACAAAAGTTACTGCTTTAAGAATCATAGGCAGAGAGTGGAGAGTTACCTAAATAAAATAAAATTTTAAAAAGTAATTTCTGATTTGAAATACTTCAGAGAGATCTGGTTTTCTGGCTTCTGGCCCAGGAAAATGAGGACTCAAGTATGTTCAAGCTGGTTACCCAAAAGCCAAAATAAAAAAAATTACTGAAAATTCTTCATCTTTTAAAAATTAACAGAAATGTTCACTGGTAGGTATGAGTCTGAAACACAAGACTTGATTTCAAAAGTTTAACACTTCAAATTTTGCAGTTTAGTTCATACCTGTCTTACTTTCAAGATCATGTCTTTTCTGAAAATCAGGACAAATTGAAAGTTATGCTTTCTGCAAAATGACATTTCAAATTAATCATCTAAAGATTGTTAGTAATCACTGAATTCAAATCTGGAGGTTTGTTTCAGTTCCATTTCTACCTCGTTGGTATATTAGAAATGAATATGATTTCTTGGAAGCACAGAAATAATCATGTTAGTGAGAAAGCAGGTAACAATAAATTTTCCTCTTATAACTAAAGAGAAAAATTATCAAATAAGGTATTTATTGATTGGAACGGTATTGCAGCTCCTGCTTGAAACCCTTGGTGCTGCTTCTGCTTAACTTATATTCAGCTTTACTTGAATTTTATACAATAAAGGCTTCAGTATTTTTCTTCTAATTTATTGCAAATAGTCCATATTACAGAAAGGGAATTGCAAAATGTATTCAGAGGCAGCTTCTGTAAAACACAGAGAGAAATAAGGTGTCGAAAAAGGGAGTACTTTGGTAGGTGAGAAGGAGGCAGCAATGTAAATGGGGGGATTTTCTGGGAACTGTGAAAATAAACATGGGGAATGTTAATGGCAATGAAGAAAAGGAAGGAGACAGAGATGGTAAAGAAACTGGGACTGTAGAAAAAAAGGAAGTAAAATAGAGGAAAGGGTTAGTCAAGATGAAATGGAGAGAGTCAAGACCACTGCTCTGTTCCATCAGTTTCATGACGGTTTTATCTTTTTGGAGGGGAGGCAGAAGAGGGAAGATCAAAAGCCACATCATTGAGGACATATTTAAGGAAGAAAAAGGGGCCCCATAAGTAAAATATATATGTTCAATATCATTAAAACTGCTTGAGTAGTTTGAGTAGCCTTGGATATATAAAGCAACTATTTGCTGAAAGGCATGATTCTTAGAAACTATTTTCTGTCATGCTTTGTTATTGTAATTGTTGCTGATGATTTATCAAATAATTTTGATAACAAACAATCTCTACAGAAAAGACTTGGAGTGTGAAGTTCATTCAGAGGTTTCCTTTTTTTTAACGAGACCATATTTCCTATTCACCCTGAAAAGAGATATTACCTTAAACGATCTCAGCTATATTCTTCCATACCAAGCCCAAAGGTATTATGAGGGTCATCCCTTTGCTGCCGAGGTAGATGAATATGACATTTACACTGTTAAAAATGCAAACAGATATTAAAAGGGGTGCCTTCTCCTCGGGTGTGCAACTTGAGATTTGTTAGCTCCTGATATTAGAAGCACCCACAAAAGTAATTAATGTCTGTGGGAACTGTGGGGGGTTTCTTCTCTGAATAGTTACCAATAGGTTTCTCAATTTAAGCATTTAGAAATAGATATGTTAAAGAAAATCCAGTGTCTACTTCATTAATATACTGGGTTTTGTGCCGTTCAGCATCATTACGTTAGGTTTGTCCCTGGCTTGATTTCACTTCCTGCATAAAATGACAGCAAGGATGTGTTTGGACCAGCCCTACGTACTTTTTTACAATAGGTAACGCATGTTCCAACAAATAGCATTGTGTGTCTATTGGACTTCATCACTCTGTTTACGCCTTTGAAAGAAATTACTAAACATTTTTTAATTATTGTAATTACAGCCTGAAAAGTTCTTTGTCTGTTCCATGCCATATATTATCCTGAGGTGAAGGGTAGAAGAGAGCAGAAGGGGAACTCATTAGAAGTCTGATTAAAATTCCATGTTGACACACCTGCAAAGAAATATATCTGACGAAATCCCACCACCATTTAAAACAATAGGAATTAATTTCAGTAGGGCTAGGATGTTTGCAGGGGAAGACACACTGGGTCCAGTTCTTCATCTGGGCTTTTTTCGAAGAAGAAGTAGAATCAGGAAACAGCAATGGCACCAGCACCATTACAGGCAGCAGTACTGGCAGAAATGGGAAACAGTTGAAATCAGCTTAGGTATCTAGATACTTAACCACACAAATCCCAATGTTCAGGTGAAGATATTGGGTAAATGGCAAAGTTACAGATAAATAACATGATTCCCACATGCATAGTGAAACCACAAGTGATCTGAGCAGGTCATCTGTATGAGATTCAACAAGGCCAAGTGCCGGGTCCTGCACTTTGGCCACAACAACCCCATGCAGCGCTACAGGCTTGGGGAAGAGTGGCTGGAAAGCTGCCCAGCAGAAAAGGACCTGGGGGTGTTGGTTGACAGCCGGCTGAACATGAGCCGGCAGCGTGCCCAGGTGGCCAAGAAGGCCAACGGCATCCTGGCCTGTATCAGAAATAGTGTGGCCAGCAGGAGCAGGGAAGTGATCGTGCCCCTGTACTCGGCACTGGTGAGGCCGCACCTCGAATACTGTGTTCAGTTTTGGGCCCCTCACTACAAGAAGAACCTTGAGGTGCTGGAGCGTGTCCAGAGAAGGGCAACGAGGCTGGTGAGGGGTCTGGAGAACAAGTCTTATGAGGAGCGGCTGAGGGAGCTGGGGTTGTTTAACCTGGAGAAAAGGAGGCTGAGGGGAGACCTCATCGCTCTCTACAACTACCTGAAAGGAGGCTGTA
>NW_008824806.1:313319-322549 GCF_000699105.1 Pygoscelis adeliae | reverse complement strand
TAAACATTGGAACAGGCTGGCCAGGGAAGTGGTTGAGTCACCATCCCTGGAAGTATTTAAAAGACGGGTAGATGAGGCGCTTAGGGACATGGTTTAGTGGGCATGGTGGTGTTGGGTTGACGGTTGGACTCAATGATCTTGGAGGTCTCTTCCAACCTTAATGATTCTATGATTCTATGATCTCAAATAAATGCCAGAAAAGCTTTTACGCCAGAATTTCACATGTTCTCTCTAAATACTTCATGACCTAAAGGAAGGTGATTTTGTTACATTCAGGAAATCTTCCTTTAAATATGTTGCTGGCAGTATTTTTCACATCCCTGTTTCAGCAAATACCAGAGATGTTACATTAGAACCAGGGATTTGTTTGTGTGGCTCTCCTTTTACAAGAGGGAAATAACTAGTTAACATGAGAAGAATTTAAAAATCACCTGCAATAGCTTTTCCATACATAAAAGCATCTTGATTTTAAGGTCAGAATCCTCTAAGTCAGGAAGTAAACGCTATTATCAAATTAAAGGGTTGGGAGAATCTCCCATTTCCTGACAGACCAGGCAGTCAATTTCTAATCCTTGAGTGGCTGGACCTTTCATCTGTCACTGATCCAGGGCTGAACGGCATTGTTCACTCTTTTCCTGAGGTCAGGCCAATTTGCAAGGGAGGAAGAAGGAAACATTTCTCTCGAAGGATTTTTATTTATTTATTTATTCTTCAAAACCTCAGAGGCTTGGAATGCCAAAAGGCTGCCCAACAGAGAGTGATTAGCCATCAATATCACAGCAGGGGTGATCAAAATTGGATTATATCTGACTTTGTATGAAACGCAAACTTCCAGAGAGCAGCTCAGCTTAGAATCCCAGGTCGTATTGCCCTGGAAGTGCTTCACGTGTCTTCCAGTCTTTTTCCCAGACGCTGCAGGATTTCTGTGGGTGCTGCAGAGTGCATGCAGACAGCTGAGCTCCTGCGTGCCCCTCGGCTGCTCGGGGGAAGAGAGACCCCAAAACAGGCCACAGCTTCCAAGGCGCTGCCTAAAGCCTGCTTCCGGAAGCTCACTTTCTGAGGGATTTTGCATGCCACTTTTTTCCCCCCAGAAGTTGCACTAAAAGGAAAATCTTTGTAAAGCATGAGAACACTGGAGCTGATTTTGTCTGGTATCAGCTTCCTTGGCTGCGGGAGATCCCTGCCTTGGGAGCGGGAGCATGTGCACAGGCAGCAAGAGCGGCAGTCCGGTGCTGCTGAGCGGGGAGTGCAGGCACTGGGAGCTTCTGGGACAGCCGGGGCTTCCAGGCTGGCACATGGCAAACTGCCCTGGAGTCCTACCCGCTGGAACCTAGGCGCCCTGGGGCACAGGGAGGTCATCCAGCCCGTGTTTCTGGGAGAAGTCCCCTGAAACTACCACCACCACAGTGGTAGTGGTGTCACTGTATTGGCTTAAGGACATGGGCCAGGTAAGGCTTGAAGGCAGAATTAATATTTTTTGTTAGAGCAACTGTAAAAGTAGAAAAACTAGGCAGCCTTCAGGCACACAAGCCATTCTCCATGTCTCCACTTCCATGAATTTTTGTGGTTTACATGGATCCTTAGTTTTGGTGCTGAGTACTCCTCTCAAGAAAATTTCTGGCCACCTCTGCCAGTGGGGCACGAGGATGTCCTTTTCTCCTTTCTCTGTCTCACATGAGAGTGAAATCGTATTTTCTGTTTTTATCGCTGGCTAAAGATTCATTTTTAGCATAGTCGTGAGTTGTAAGTAACTTACAGCCTGAGCAGTGGAACTTGGCTCCCAAACCTTTTGCAAACTTTGAGCATTTCTGACATTCCCGGCTAGGAATTTTGTGCAAGCCTTTTCATTAAAAAACCTGCCAGAAATATAAATTTCTCTGGGTTTTGAACAGCTCAGATCCAGAGTTTGCTTCTTGCTCTCCCTAACTTCAGTGTCAAGTGCATTTATCATTGTTATTTGACAGAAAACTCGAATGGTTAACGTTTTGGATTGATATTGTATGAAGGTACATTCCTTGCTTTTATGGAGATCTAGCAATTAAGACAAATATTTGTTCTTGAGATCTTGCAGCTTGTAATTGCTCTCTGCGATAGAATGATATGTTTTCTTTTATCGCCATTTCTGATTACATAAACAAACGAAAGAAAGAAACTTCTGTGGGACTTTTTTTTTTTTTACAACTTCTGTCTAACCTGTCTGTACACTGTTGTACACTATGCTTCCATCCAGTCTGTAGCTTGAGTTTCTTGGATATGGAAAATACATGTCTGCTTCTTAAAAAAAATTTGTTAACAGGACATTTCCAAGTTCCCAGACAAAGATTATACAGTGCTGGGTGAAGGTGGAATAATTCTGAGCGGAGGTCAGCGAGCACGAATCTCACTAGCAAGGTGAGTGTTTTGCTCTCTAAGTAGTGTACTGTTTCATGTATAAGGAAAGTATTATGACTAAGCATTTAAATACATGTGAACCAAGTCCTGCTAAATAAATATCCTCCAGGTATATCAGGAACTTCATTTTACTATCAGAAATCTGAGTTTTGCTATGCAATTGTGTTTGTGATACACTTGCATATTTATTTATTGAATTTTAAAAGTTTGCCGTCAGATGCATGCTATGGCTTAGCTGAAGATGAACCTTTCCCTCCCTGATGCAAGATGCCATTTGGAGATTCAGACCTTTAAGTGTAGGTTTCGAAGTACCAAAGAAACCCATACAAAGATACAAATAAGAAATATTCCAGGATCTTTCCCTGCTATGACACTTCTACAAAGCAGTTTATATATTGATTAATGACATGCTCCCTGTCTGCAGGTAGCAAAAATGAAAAAAATGCCATGTTTCAAAAAAAGTTGCTAATAGTTTTGGTCTTTTTCTGTTGTAAAAAGAAAAAGTGGAAAGCAATGGCTAGTCAGTACGTATGAATAATGGTCTGGCCTTGTCTGTTTGACCTTCCAACGTTAGTAAGTAATTTTGAAGGTCTACGGAACAATAACATAGGTGTTTGTCTTATAAATTAGCTATGTGTTTCAGCGGAATCACTTAGCTATCATCAGAAATCCAGTAATGATAGCTCTGATGTGTAAATGGCCCCATTTATTTCTGTGCCAAGTGCAAATTGTGCTGGTTCCCATGCTCAGAAATGCTGGGTAGAAGTAAAATCACATTATGGTGACCCGCACTGGCATCCCATGAAAGATGTGCCTGTCTGTGTAAGGCTAAAAGGTGGGTTCATTAAAATAGAGAGGCTTTCAGTGTGGATCTTTCTAGTGGATTTGTGAGAGGGAAGAGGCATATGGATGGTTCTGTTTTATGCAGTAAGAGAGGAAGGAGGAGCAGGCAAAGCTTTCAGAGCAAAAGAAACCCCAACCAACAAAACCCACTTAGATTTTAATTTAAAATGCAACATTTACGTGAAGTATTTCCTAGATTCTATGAATAATCATGTCTGTCACTTTTCAGATGGTCACAGCTCATTCACTGGAGGGTCACAGAATTGATACAATATATTTATTGTCAGCTATGTAATTATTATTTTTAAAACAATTAGATGTCCCAAAGACAGTGGCTGTATCTGCTTTACATTTTGTTTGGGCTCCAGTCTAAGCTCAGCATACAGCAAGGTGTGCAGGTGTTGAGCTGTGGGTGGCAGATGAAGCTCTGAGAAAGGTAGAGGAGAAAATTTAGGATTACAGCTCCAGGTTGTACCCATCTGCACTGGCAATAAGCTGGACGTTATTTGCTTGAACTGGCTGCATACACGTGTCTGGTGTACTCTGTGCAAAGTGAGAATGAGACTGTGAAATGAGAATCCCTGCTGGAAGTGCCATCAACCAGCCGTCATGAGAAGCAAATGGAGATTGCCTGAGTCCGTCTTTCTTACAGAGCACTGGCAGTGTCTGCAGCTACAATCGGGGGAAAGGATGGACCAAGGGAAAAAAACAGTGCATGCCATGGGTTTGAGCTAGCTCACTGGCCCCATACCCTAAAGCCAGTCATGTATAGCTACTAAGTCCAACATAGAAATTAAAGCAATAATTTGAGTGCTACCATTATTTCAGGAAAAAAACTGCGAACTTTTTGCTGATGGAAGTGCCAAGAACAGTGTGAGCTTTTTGTTGTTGTGCAGCCACTACATCATAATGTATGGTCAGTGAAATCCATCGTGACAAAGGATTTTTCAATAAAGTTGCTTGGTTTATTAGCATAATAAACTATTATTGAGGGCTTTTTCTCCTGGTGGTTAAATATTTTCACACTGTTTAACATAATGATTTTAAAACTCATTTTTAGGGTACTTTAAAAAGTACCAAAATGCAGCTGTCCAAATTTTCTTTACTAATTATACCCTGATTCATATCATATCATGATTTTCATACTCACGGAGGAAGGCAAGGGGCCTTTTTTAGCTTCTATTGAAATTGATTTAAAAAAAAAAACCCTCTTAACCACAGGTTTAGGTCTCAGTGAGCCACGTCCAGGCACATACAGCTTAAGGTCCTAATTCTACAAATAGTTTTTTGTGTCCTGAACTCAAAATATTGTACAGTGCCATTTCAGATAATGTTTGCAAGATCGTGGCTCACTAATACACTTGTCTTTGCTCACCAGTTATTTCCAAGTACTTTTAAAATTAAGTGCTGGGACCTAAGTAATTTCACACACATGTATGTAATATTCCCTCAGGCACCAGTAGACTTTACAGTGGGTACTAAATTCCCATTTAAATGGTCATTGTACACCGATGGGGACTGTCAGATTCAGGCCATACACAGGTCTTTAGAGTAACCTGTGTAAAAGGCAGCTGTATAACTTTCTTTGATTGCACAGAAATTAATGGAAAACTGAGTTAGTTTGTAGTGTGGTCTGCAGCAAGGAAAGGCTTTATTGAAAGGCGTCTTATAAGCACGTTTAGCGTTGAACTCCGGCTCCATATTGATGCTGTAGAAAAGTCTATCAATTACAGGGTTTTGAGACAAAACTGTAAAGACATTATTTTTAAATTATATTTATGTAAATTTCTAAGACTTGTGAAAGTTAATGTCATTTCCTTTTTCTCTGTTCAGAGCAGTGTACAAAGATGCTGATTTGTATCTCCTGGATTCTCCTTTTGGACATTTAGACATTTTTACAGAAAAAGAGATATTTGAAAGGTACCGTATGTTTTGATAGATTGTATTTAAGAATCCCACCAAGCAGCACAAAGTAAAACCAAGAACAGAAATTTAATAACAGTACAAAAATACTGAAGTGATCAAAAACATACCTTTTGGGGATGCTTATTTTTAGGGATTCTCATGACTGAGTATTTTGTGTTAGCAGTAGGACAGCGTAATGTGCTGGGAACAAGCCTGGGCCAGGTGTGAGCATTACTGCTCCCTCTTCCATCTCAATGTATTGAGCCTGCTATAATCTATTACTCCCAGAGTGCATGGCTTTATATCTGGTGTGTCTGTGTACCAGAAAGGCTTTAATTTTAAAACACTTCCCTGCTTTGTAAGTACACATTTTTACAAAAAGCTATATTTTGTCTTGTTTTTCTAATCACTGAAAGACTGGTCACCTGAAAGTGCCCACTGACCAAGAGATTGGCAGCAGGTTGGCCAAAGACAGAGGCTTTTGGCTTGTCCTGGTGGTGTAGCTCAAAACAGTAAGGACACACACTACCATCCATGAGCTTTTCAGTCACTGTAAGTTTGAAGTTTTGAAATAGAGCTAATACTTCTAAGTTTGGTAGCAAAAGATCTAAGTAACCCTAATATGAAAAGAAATATTTCATTTTCATGTTGAACTGTGCTTTTTGGATTGACCTGAAAATGATTATATTTTCCACCATTTTTGGTTCCTGCAATAAAGTACTCACCCTTTACACATCTCAGCCTTACCACCTCATTTGTAGTTTGAGGGAGCATCCAAGACTGCTCATACTGGGAGTGGAGCAGGTAAAAGCAAGTAGATTGAAAGTGAAAGGGATAAAAGCAACATTTAATCATGAAGAAAAAAATCTGATTTTTAACACTTTCATCTTTTATAGCTGTGTATGCAAGTTGATGGCAAATAAAACTAGGATCTTGGTTACTTCAAAACTGGAACATTTAAAGATTGCTGACAAAATATTAATTTTACATGAGGGGAGCTGCTATTTCTATGGAACATTTTCTGAACTTCAGGGTCAGCGGCCAGACTTCAGCTCAGAGCTGATGGGATTTGATTCTTTTGATCAGTTCAGTGCAGAGAGAAGAAATTCAATTCTAACCGAAACTCTTCGACGATTTTCCATTGAAGGAGAAGGCACGGGATCACGAAACGAAATAAAGAAGCAATCTTTTAAACAAACATCAGATTTTAATGACAAAAGGAAGAACTCCATAATTATTAACCCCCTTAATGCAAGTAGGAAGTTCTCAGTAGTGCAGAGGAACGGGATGCAGGTCAATGGGATAGAAGATGGCCACAATGACCCACCAGAAAGGAGGTTCTCACTGGTACCTGACTTGGAACAGGGAGATGTAGGTCTGCTTCGGAGTAACATGCTAAACACTGACCATATGCTGCAAGGTCGGAGGAGGCAATCTGTGTTAAGCCTGATGACGGGCACCTCTGCAAACTATGGACCAAACTTTTCCAAAAAGGGAAGTACAACATTTCGGAAAATGTCTATGGTGCCTCAGACAAACCTGTCTTCTGAGATAGATATCTACACCAGGCGTTTGTCTCGAGACAGTGTCTTGGACATAACTGATGAAATCAATGAAGAGGATTTGAAGGTATGTGTTGATTTACATTCATCTTGGTTTTTCATACGGTGATAGTTTAGTGCAATATACTCCTTAAATATTTTTTTACCTGACTATGTCATTCCTAATGCAACACTTCTTTGTGGAATATCTTTTTAGAATATCTGTGATTTTTTTTAACTCAAATATCATCTTAAAATCATTGAAATCCTCAAAAATTTATTTTGCCTGATTTTTTATAGTTTTTGAATGCTACCTGTAGAGGATTTAAATACAGAATTTTAATCTCCTGCACTTTAATCTACCTTTAAGATTACTTATGCTAAAATTAAATTTGAAACCAAAACATGGAAAAACATTGTTTTAAAACATTTATATAAAATCGACATTTGAAATGTCAAGGCTCATGGAAAGAATAAAATACGTTTGAAGTACTAGCACAGTTTTTAAAACTGGAATTTGATCATATTTGACAAATTTGTCAGACTGCTTAGCTCTTATGTTCTGATACAGATAATGAACAGAGGAGTAAGCTGGATTTTACTCTGTTTTTATGGATGTGCTGGCAATTATGTAATTAAAGTTGAGTTTTATACCAAGAACTGGACCAAATTCCTTTTTTCTAATAACTATCAACTGGTCATGATGAACTCCTTTCATTTTTAAAACCGACAGCTGGTTTTCACAGGATAGGAAAATTTTCTAAAGTAGTTTCCTAGGTGGAAAAAAGTCTACAAGAAATATTTAAACTCATAATTTGCTGAAGCACGGCCCATTTTTTCTTTTGCTTTATTGATCTTAGACAAAAAACCCTCAGAGTATTTACAAATTTACTCTAACAGCACAATAATAATCTCCATTGAAAGAAAATAGCTATTGATTAACCATTTCTGGGCTTCTAGTAGTGCTGGACAAATCTTGGTTGTTTCTTGCAGAATGGTCTGAAAATTTCAAATCATCTCTAAACTGTGTTGTTATATCAAAGATGACTCAACTGGGCAGTACCTTCCTCTCCAGCCATTATCAGCCAATTTGAACGCTGCAGTTCAATTATTTGGAGTGAGTTAGTAGAAAGAATGACAGCATTCATGTGTCAGAAATTCTCATATATAGATACTATTATCATTCTGACTATGGTCTTATCAATTCTTTGACAGGAATGCTTTACTGATGATGCTGAAAGCATGGGTACTGTTACCACATGGAATACATATTTCAGATACGTTACCATCCACAAAAGCTTGATTTTTGTTCTAATTTTGTGTGTGACTGTCTTCTTAGTTGAGGTAAGAAAATCTGCACTTGATGTCATGTTACTACAAATGAAGTTTGTTCAAACTGTGTTGTTTGTGATGGATAAAGCATCAAGACATTAACTCACGTATGTACCGCTTATTGGCAACTGCTGTTAAATGATATTGCAATGACTCTTCTACTGTTCAGATGAGCATTTCTCACCAAAGATAGTGATTAGTGCATGGCAGCAGAAGACTCACCTTCTCAAATTATCTTGGTTATTTTCTGCTGTGTGGTACCATAAATAAGAATTGTTGCCCTATGCAGGTCTCTTGTTCACATGTGAATAATCTTCCATTTTCCTTTAAAATATATCTCTGTAGAGCTTTGGGGGTTAACAACAATAATTACTACAATTTTTTTGATGAGCACATACATAAATTCTGGAGAACTGCTTTCAAAAATGAGTTTGTAGCTTTGCTCTTAGTGAAAGAAGAGTGGTTAGTAAGGCAGAGCTGAATGCCTGTGACGGCATTTAAAGATGGATGAGGTGTTCCTGCAGCATGCAGAGAAGAATTTTTCCAAGTACAGTGGAAAACACTGTCAGAAAAAGTGCTGAAGAACATCTGCCTGATCATCCACGTCTGACTATTTTTCTTGTAACAGAAATTGCCTGCTTTTTGTCCTGTCTCCCAATTTAGGAAAGACTTTTAGCTTATATATAGAATCTCATAGTGTCCTCTTTTACAATTAACATCCTAAATCAAGTGTTTTTCTGAGGGAAGGAATGTGTTTCGGAGAGAAGACTGGGAGATTAATGAGGCTGTATTCATATGTCAACTTATAAAATATGGTACCAATTTCTCTTGGCAGTTTTCAACACGAATGAAAGAAGAGAAGAATCCATTAGGAATATAGGACTAGTTTCTGGCTGATTGTGTCAGTGAAATGTTTTTAGCAGTTCTGTGATTGGCATTCACACTTCTAGTATCATCACACCTGGAGAAGGTTACGATTGATGGTATCCTGAATTTACACTAATGTTATCATAGAATCATAGAATCATTAAGGTTGGAAGAGACCTCTAAGATCATCGAGTCCAACCGTGAACCCAACACCACCATGCCCACTAAACCATGTCCCTAAGTGCCGCATCTACACGTCTTTTAAATACTTCCAGGGATGGTGACTCAACCACTTCCCTGGGCAGCCTGGTCCAATGTTTAACCACTCTTTCAGTAAAGACATTTTTCCTC
>NW_008824806.1:308751-311629 GCF_000699105.1 Pygoscelis adeliae | reverse complement strand
TGCGTTCTAGCTGGGCTTTTGCCTTTCTCATTTCCTCTCTGCACGACCTAACGAGATCCCTGTACTCTTCTTGAGTCGCCTGCCCCTTCTTCCACAAGCGATAAACTCTCCTTTTTTTCCTGAGTCCCAGCAAAAGCTCCCCGTTCAGCCAGGCCGGTCGTCTTCTCCGCCCGTTCTTCTTGCGGCGTACCGGGACAGCCTGCTCCTGCACCTTTAAGACTTCCTTCTTGAAGATCATCCAGCCTTCCTGGACCCCTTTGCCCTTCAGGACTGTCTCCCAAGGGACTCTCTCAACCAGCGTCCTGAACAGGCCAAAGTCCACCCTCCGGAAGTCCATGGTTGCAGTTTTATATTGCGGATGATTTAAATTAGTTCTTTTGGACCAGGAATAAAGCCTGGAACTTAGACCAGGAATAAAGCCTGGAGCTTAGATCTAGCTTGAGATCACAAATTTTTAAACCACCTCCAAACACATGACAGTATTTAGATGTGTAGCTGTTCTTATCATGTAAGCTTTATTTTCATGGTAGTGGAAAATGGCTATGTAACCCTACAACAGCAAAGCTGAATGTGAGTTGTAGGGGAAAAGGGAATTTTAACTTTGAGGTATATCAGATTTATCCCCATGTATTCAGTGTACATTTCTAATCTTGATTACAAATTTTTGCTTTTAAATTAGACTAAAACCTTTTTAAATAATTCAAAAGCCTCATCTTCTAATTGAAGAACAAATCTTATGACAAAGAATGTATCCATCTAAGTTAAATTTTCCAGTGTGACTGTTGCTTAAGTAAAAGCCTATTGATAAATTAATGGGTTGGAAGATATTCAGTCATAGCACAGACTATATAACCTTTAGCAAATCCCTGTGCATGAGATGAAATACCATGCCAACTGGTTATGTGGCCTGTGCTAACACTTTGTACCCTTCTGACTTTAGACAACGAAGAGAGGCTAGTGATGAACATCCAAGTGCTGAACTGAGAGAGTAGTGACAAGTAAATTGAAAGTGGAGTTTTGACACCCTTCAGAGCTGGATGGGACTATCATGGAAATGCTAGAGATGCTATTTTAGATTTAGAATGGATTGTTTTGTATTGTAGGTCCCAAGGTGAGTCCACACAGATCACCATAAATAGGGCATCGTTTATACATTCTTCCTAGACTGGTGGGGTGTGTGTGTGTGGTGTATGTAGCTCACTTAAGTGGCTCAAAACTGTGTTTCCTAGATGTAAAACCCAGAGACTAGGATTGCTGAACTGGAAGAAGAACAGTTATGAATGGAAACATGTAGAAAGGCTTTGTGAATTTATTCTGCACAGTATTGTCTACCTTCATCTTCCCAGCTGAAAAAAAATGGTCCTCCATTGTGAGGAGTCAAGATCAGAACACAATTCTGCTGGGAGATGTAAAAACATTATTGTGAAAGAAGCCTGATCCTTACAAATGTGTAAATTCAGGGCATCATGGTCAAGCTTGAGTTATTTACTGTAAGACCTGCGAAAATTAGTGGTTCCCAAGGAGAAGACTTTAATTATGTGCTGAGGTATTATTGTAATACATTACTGTACCAGTGCCATAAAAATATATGGGAAGAGGATGCTAGAAGCTATGTCTCAGTGGACAGACAAGAAAATGTGTTTTTAGAGGAAGCTTCTGTTGAGCACTGAAGCATCTCACAATAAAAAGGGTTTAATTTCACATTTTAAAAATATTAAAATAGATTATTTGGACAATTATGTAAAACTAGCAGCCAAGCAATATCAGAAAAACAGATATCTCAAATGTATATACCAGCTAGCAAGAACAACAATACAAAAATAACAATGTTAAAGGTTGGACATTCATATTTGAATAGCTGCCATTGAAGATATTGAGAGACTTACTCTTTTAGGGCCGTCAAGAAATATTAATCTTTAAAACTTAAAATATGTTAAAGCATACAGTGAATGTTCATTGTCATTAGGAATGCATTAGCAAGCCTTTGTTAGTAGTACAGTAAAAAACAATAAAAGAATATTTAGGCACTTGAGAGCCTGATGTAATACAAGTCTAAATGTAGCTTTCCTGGTGGGATGCACTAAATGGTTTCTGTGGAAAGAGGAGCAGATATGACAAGGTTTTTGCTTCAGGGAAGTTTGAGTTCCATCAGTTTATAAAGCTCTCTCTACAAACAATTATAAAGTCAGTGAAAGAAGATAAGTAAGAAAAAGTACATAATGTGACAAGACAAAAAATTGACTCTGTTTTCTTTGATCACAGGTAGCTGCTTCTCTTGCTGGGTTATGGTTTCTTAAACAGTAAGTAGTGGTGATCATTTATTGAGAGACTGGGGACTCCTTTATATTGACTTTTGCTATAAATAATTAATAAATTCTGCCAGAAGTCTATATGGATAGGCATAAGCTTATATTCAATAAAATGGTTCATAGATGGATGATCTAAATACCTCATGTAGGTGGTATCTTAAGCTGGTGCTTCTTTAAGTGCTACCAATCAAATGGTTTGTGCCTTGTTATTGAGCACATAACAACGCATGCAAGACTTTTCCTGGGTCAGCTCACTCTAGAGATGCATGGACTTGGTTATTCTGAATACACTGTGGTCCACCGCTGTCTTTCAGAGGTGCCAGGTAAGACGTTTGCTTAGGAACATTTTAGGGGAGCAGTTTCTGTAAGACCCCATTTGTACAATTTCCTCTGCTCATCTATGAAAAATTCCCAGAAGTTGCAGGGTCAGTGTCCTGGTTTCAGCTGGGATAGTGTTAATTTCCTTCCTAGTAGCTGGTACAGTGCTGTGTTTTGGATTTAGGATGAGAACAATGTTGATAACACACCGATGTTTTAGTTGTTGCTAAGTAGTGCTTACACCAGTCAAG
>NW_008824806.1:278580-308693 GCF_000699105.1 Pygoscelis adeliae | reverse complement strand
TACCATGTGACGTCATGCTCAGTACATAAACTGGGGGAAGCTGGCCGGGGGGGCCGCTGCTCGGGGACTGGCTGGTCATCGGTTGGCAGGTGGTGAGCAATTGTACTGTGCATCACTTGCTTTGTGTATTATTATTATTATTATTATATTATTATTACTACTATTTTACTTTATTTTATTTCAAGTATTAAACTGTTTTTATCTCAGCCCACGACTTTTCTCACTTTCACTCTTCTGATTCTCTCCCCCATCCCACCAGGGTTGGGGGGAGTGAGCGAGCAGCTGTGTGGTGCTCAGTTGCCGGCTGAGGTTACATGACAGTCAGGCAGATGAAGGTTAAAACATACTGAGCAGCAGTGTGGCTTTTCCTGGGTTAATGCTTTTGATCCCTGTTTTAGTCCTGCAGCACTAAGTCTGTATGTTTGAGTATAGAAAGCATATGGTGACTTAGGTCTGATCTGGAGGAGGAGGGATTTATGCTGATGTCCCCTTACAATAGGTCACTAAGGCCTTTGATTTTTATAGTACACCTGAAGCATTCTACTTCCATAATATTTCACTTTTTTCAATGCTTAAACTATTTTTTCTGGTTAAAAGAAGTGGATGCATTTTCCTTGATTAGGCTACTTTTGTCAGTGATTAAACTGGCAGTAGCTTTGCAAGAGACTAACAAAGCAGTACATTTTCACAGCAGTTTGGAGAAAACTGTTGGAGGGGTTACAGTTATATACCAATGGCTTAATTTCTAACTTGGTAAAAACCCTTCATTGCACAATTGCAACTAATTTCAGAAATTGCTACAAATGCTGATAGGTGCCTGAATCACCAAAGGTATCTGAGGAGATGAATAAGCCATTTATTGCCTTGACCCCTGAACACACACAGAGTAACCTTGCCTTAGTGGAACATGGGTTAGTTCATAATTTAAGTTTCATACATACAGGACAATTTAAAAAATGACTGGAAATATATATAAATAACCATTAATGTAGTTTTAAAACAAATGAACACTGCAGTACTATTTGTTTAATAGAGAAAATAAAAGAGAAAAAAATGCAATTTCCAGTAATGCATTTATTTTTAATTTTCATCATACAGGACAGCTTTGAAAGCAAATGCAACACAATCAGAAAACAGTACCTCTGACAAACCTCCTGTGATTGTCACTGTCACTAGCAGCTACTATATCATTTATATCTACGTGGGAGTGGCAGATACCCTGCTGGCCATGGGAATCTTCAGAGGTTTGCCCCTTGTGCATACGCTTATAACAGTGTCTAAAACCCTTCATCAAAAGATGGTGCACGCAGTTCTTCATGCACCTATGTCAACATTCAACTCTTGGAAAGCAGGTGACTGAGATGGGAACTGATTGACTCATGTATGGGTTTCATTTCAATTAAACAGTTTTCATTCTGTTAAAGGATACTGTTGCTTTCCATTTACATTTTCAGTCAGGCTGAATGTTAAAAGTTTGCCACATAAAGTAATTTGTGAATCTTTTAATGAATCTTGATTGCACTTTAAGTGTGACATATTTCAGTTGTCAATTCTGATTCTGAAATAACACCTTGTAAGTTGGAGAAAATTAACTGTTAACTGTATGAGGCAATAAAACTAGAATAACTTCCAATGAATAGACTTTGTATAAAACTGCAACAGAAAAGATATAGTCAGCTATGTGGTGAGTGACAAGGAGTCAGGTGTGGATGATAAATAGTGCTTTATTTCATGAGTAGTCCTACTAAAATGACATAAAGCATCAGTTAGTGTGAATAATGGTATGCGTATTCAAATTTGGCTCTGGAGTTGATACAGAGTTCATTATATAACTGGTGCAACAAGTTCCATCTCCTGCTGTACATGAAATTCCTATCCCATACCCTTCTTACTGGTGCGTACTAGATTACAGAAGACACTGGTAAATGACAATACAACATAGGGTTTCTCCTTCCCATTATATTCTTAGTTCTCTTGTTACCTGGTGATTAATACAGTAATTCTGCTCAGCAGCTAAGAAACTGGTGTACAAACTCATACAAATGCTGATGTGCAAATTATCTGTGTATCAGCAGAGCCTGCTGCATAAGAGGTACAGACCTTATGCTTTGTGTCTCTGCTTCTGTCCTGTTTAATTATGTTTCTTTGTTTTTATTACATTTTTCTGGGTTTTTTCCAAGATTCCAAGAGCTGAAACAGAAGTTGTGGAGCCAAATTCCTCCCTGGGGAAAGAAGCTATAGCTCCACTAAACTGTAATGGAATTGCTTGTACAAGAAAAAAATCTCTTTCTTACCCTTAATATTTTGTAGTCAGAAAAAGTTGTACTTTTTGTTAAAATAATAAATGCAGGATTTCTGAGGTGTTAAAACATTTGCCTTTTTTTTTTTCTTTTTTTTTCTTAATCCATAGGTGGTATGCTTAACAGATTCTCAAAAGATACGGCAGTACTGGATGACTTACTTCCACTTACAGTATTTGATTTCATTCAGGTTTGTAGAATAAAAGTTCTAAATTTTGCTCTCTTATAGCGCTGTAAAGTTTCAGTCATACATCATGCAAAAGAGATCATACTAACAAGAAGAAATAATAACTGGAATTAAATCCCTCTTCCTTTTTTTCAGTCTGTATATCTGTTTACATAGCTGCTTATATTGTAAGTCAACTTCATTCCTTCTTTTTTGAGTACTTGCCCATATATGTACCTCCACTGTTTGTACAAACCACTTTTAGTACTCAGGCTCAGAAACATTTTTGCCCTTCAGACCCCTACAGTACAAGTATCCCTGCTGCTGCCTGTATTCAATGTCAAAGGTGTAATGGGCATTCCTTAGTTTCTTTCGGTTATCTTGGCTCAAGATGAGTAATTTTTTCATGCTGCATTCAGTCATTTTCATGACTTTACCTCCTTAGCCTCTTCTGTTCCGAGTTTGCTAGCATCACCCTTGATTTCCTTCTTCTCTTTTGTTGACTATATTCTTGTTTTTTCTGTTCTTTTATCTTCTGTGGAAACTCTTCCAGGCCTGCCTTATTGGGCAGTTTGACCCATGATGATGTGCTTTCAACTCTCTCAGTTGGGCAGTTCTGCTCTTTTTTTTTCCTTTCCCCTCCTCCTCCTTCACAAGTTTGACTGTCTAATTTTGTCTTTTATCCTTCGCATCTTCATGGCTTCCCCTGAGTCTCTGGGATTTAAGCTCAGTCTGTCAGGCACTGGATAACTATTTGTGGTGGAGGAGAGCTTTAGATGACTCTACCTCTTATAGGAATTTTACATCCCTAAGAGTTGTAGAATTGCAAACTTTTTATTTTTTGGAAAGGATGGAAAGGCTTGTTTCCAGTATACATCCTGGGACACTCCATGCATTGCAAAATCTTGAGTTTTGAATGACCTTCCAATTCATCCACACTGAAGAGAACATTGAAGAAATACAGAGATAGAGGCAATTCCAGTGTTTCTCAAGGAGGATGCCTTTGTTTGCTCCCCATCCTGAGACTTTGTGGCTCTGTGTGGATCCCAGCACCCCTCATTAGTGTCCCACCACTAATGCTGCAACGCCAGCTTTTCCTCAGATAGAGCTGGCTCCCAGAACATTTGAAAAATAAAAGCAAAAGCTTCCCTGGCCCTCCTGTTCCTCTCTACCTTTATTTAGGAGATATGCAGGCCCGACTTAATCAACCCAAACACTCTGCTGCATAGATTGCCTGTCTCCATCTGTGAGTTTGCTCTGCTTTACAATCCCTACCAACATGATGGTCTGATCAAAACTGATTTCCTTTCCCTATAACTTTGTTAGTGATTGGTAACTTCGGCTCATGACTTTAGAGAGGCCAGTGCAGCTCCACATGAAGAGGTTCAAGGACATTACAGCTCTACTTCATGTCCTGCTGATGTCATGAAGATTTGCTGAATGAGTAAACGTGGACATTGAGACCTTCTCTGAATCATTAATGTCATCTTCGGTGTGATCAGGATTCACTACTGTCTTTTCTGGTGTGGCCATTTTGTTTCTGATATATTGGATCTGCCATGGGGATGTTATTCCAAAATTATTTTAGTTAGTCTGTCTTTACATTTCAAACTCTCTACAAGAAACTGACTAGTTTTTCATGTTTTCAAGGATAAGGAAAATCCCTAGATTTGGCTTTTCTGTTCTAATGCCTTTCAGAGGATAACCTGTACTCTAATGTCCCATAGGTTCACCTCTGTCTCCTCAGTCTCAAGTGCAGAGGCTCCTGGACGTGCATGATAAGCTGCCCTGTCTTTCCAGGTTCTTCTGGTGAAGCTCGTTGAACCTACCACCTGTCTTGAATGCTTTTTACCAGTCATCCCTTCGTAAGACATTTCTTCTGATCCTCCATAGATTCAGACTCGTTTGGCAGCTTCAGACTTCCATAGACTCTGCTAATGAACAAAGTCATATTCCTCTAAAAGATACAGAGAAGTTATACATATGACATTCTCCTTCTGTGCTGATTATCGCAGAGTCACAGAATGGTTGAAGTTGGAAGGGACCTCTGGACCTAGGGCCTGGGACCTCTCCAACCCCTCTGCTCAAAGCAGGGTCAGCTAGAACAGGTTGCTCAGGGCCATGTTGCATTTTGAATATCTCCAAGGGTGGAGACTCCACAACTTCTCTGAGCAATCTGTTCACTGTTTGACCATCCCCACAATAAAAAATGCTTTTTCTTATGTTTAAATGGAATTTTGTGCATTTCAACTTGTGCCCATTGCCTCTTATCTTCCCACTGGGTGCCACTGGGAAGAATCTGACTCAGGCTCATTTGTTCCGCACCAAATACCTATTGGGATTTTTATATATATCTCTATATATATATCTAAAAATTATACATATATGTAATTTTTAAACAAATATATAATTTATAAAAATTATTTGCATATATACACAAATTTATAATTTATATAAATATAGTAAATACCATCAGATACTTATACAAAGCGATAAGATCCCCCTAAGCCTTCTCTTAAGGCTAAACAATCCCAGCTCTATCAGCCTGTCCTTGTATGTGAGATGCTTCAGTCCCTTTGTCATCTTCAAGACCTTTCACTGGACTCATTCCAGTATGCCTTTACCTCTCTTGTACTGGAGAGCCCACTCCAGATACAGTCTCACTGGTGCTGAAGAGAGGGGAAGGATCACCTTCCTTGATCTTCTGACAACGCTGCCCTTGTTGGCCTCCGTTGCTGCAGGGGCGTATTGCTGCCTCATGGTCCACCAGGACCCCTAAGGCCTTCTCTGCAAAGCTGCTTCCCAGTCAGTCAGCCTCCAGCCTGTACTGGTTAATGTGGTTATTCCTTCCCAGGTGCAGAGATCTACAGAAAGGTTAGCTTCTAAATGTACTGGGATGCCTAAATCCAAGTCTTGTGGAGATGGAGACTTGGTCTCTGCTAGCCTTCAGTTTATGTTTGCATAAGTTCATCCTTCTGACTTCTGAGCTTTTCCCAAGAATTTGATGCAAAATTTTAGAGCGGGTTCTTATTCCCTCTTCTATGAGAAAGAGCTGGTAGATGACTCCAGCTAACTCCTTGTTTAGGGACGCTGCCTCCTTCTCTGTTGCGGCTGTGGATGTCATGACATAGTTTTTCTTAGGACTTTTATAGGTGTTAGATATATCAGGGGACCTTCCCTTTTAGGGGGCAGGGCTTTTCATCCAGGATAAATGAGGCTTCAGGATGAAAGAGGCCAGGGTTACTCTCCAGTCACTGCGATATACCCAGTTGCCCATAAAAGAAGCAGTATTAACCTTTACATCAATGACAGGAGATAGCAACGGTGATGTTTTCTCTGACAGCAATCTGACCTGTTTGCATACATCTTGGATATGAATTGTAGCCAGCTAATGATGGCAGTAGCATTGCCACTAGTTCTAACATCCATCTCAGTCTTCTGAGCGAGCAGTTCTAGCAGTGCTTACAGTGGGGTCATCATTTTTTGGAGATCCTTGATGTGACATGCTCATCCCTAGGGTTTAATATAGTCCCACTCAAAATGTCATTGGACATTTATACATATGGTCATGACTGGTTTTCCCTAAATGATAAACCCCTATTGGTAAAGCAGATAGGCTGATGCAGTCATCGCCACCCTGAACCCTTGCTGACTTGCTGTCTCCACCACCAGCTGCATTTTCCAAACTGGTGACACAGAGGAAGCACTGGAACGTGTCTCCCCATCTGGCCTCTGTTCCAGGCCTGAAAGCTCAGCACCCGGGGTCACTGCAGCACAGCACTGCTACTCTTAACTGGGCTGCGTGAGCCCTCTGCTGCCTTTCCCCGAGCATATGCCAATGTAGCTGGCTTGTGTGTCGATTTTTGCTACTGCTTTTTTAAAGAAGGTGTCATCTTCTGTTTGACTTTACATTTATTTTGTGTTCGGAGTTCATGAGATAACACAAATTTTCCTATTCAACTTTTTAATGAAATAACTGTTGGACCAGCAGTGATGGCATATGGCATCATGGTGGCCTTTGCAAAATTTGAGTAAATGATGGAAATGGGACTTAAAACAGTCACTGTGTGACTGTGTAATCTCAAGTAATGTGAGAGCTGTGTAACTTGGCTCAGTATCAGTTGAACAGCTCATTCACTTCTTAACAATTAGAGATACAAGAGGTACTAAATTCTGCAGTTTGAAATAATGAGTAAACACAAATCCATTCTTGCATTGCTACAGACCAGTGCTATACAGCCTGCACAAGCATAACCCACGTGTGTCACCATTCTTTTAAGAGAAAGGAGGAAAACAGTGAAAGAAATCTTTGACTAGTTCAGCTGTTACAGTAATTTTTTTTCATAAAATTTGATGCTGCTATTACATTGCTCAGATTTCTGATGAAAACAAAGGATAGGAAACCTGGAACATGCTTACCTGTTCGTGAAAGACCTCTGACTTGGAGTGCTGGGAATTTAAATCTTTCCTTGAGTTTATGTGGATATAGTAGCAAAAGCACCAACTGCAGGTTTCTTCCTAATGTGAAATTAGTTTTGCTTTCCATCTATTTCTTTGCTGACTGGTCCTTTGCAGTGACGTTTCAATGTGATGTTCATCAGTTTGTCCATATTGTCCATTTGCAGTTGCTTTAGGCTGATAAATTTGCAGTTTGAAGTAGTTGTTTAGTGTGAAAGGGAACACCCTGATACAAAGCAGAGCTTTGCTGTTCTGTGTACACTGATACACTTGATTTTCATTAGATTTAGGTATGAGACAAAAACAGTCTAAGTGCTTAAGGTGCTTCTAGAGTAAAGACCAAGGCCTGATTTAACTAAATCTGTCTGGAGCTACTGAGGATGAGGTCTTATGAGAACGGTAGTAGGCTCTGGTGGGTTAAATAGATTCTCTGGAATGATTTTGTTCCTTTTGAGTCATCTGTCACCTTAAAACATCTTTTTTTCTCCTGAAACTGCTAATTTTTCATACCACAAGTCCTGTTACGACTTATTTCCTGTCTTCTGATCAGGACAAGTAGTAGTGCTAGTTTCATATGTAGGTTACAGTCCCTTGAGCAAGCAATGGTGTGTGACTTCCCACTTTTTCTGACACTCAGAAAAACTGCTTGGCCCAGAAGCTGCAGGAGACTGGCACTCAGGTCCTGACAGTCTGGCACACCTAGTCCAGACAAGACAGGGACACCACTGTTAGATTTGGGAGGTGGCTGCAGATATTGCAGCTGTAGTTCTTACAATTTTAACTGAGAGTGCATAGCTGCCATTGTTTTTGCGTGGCTTCATAATTTAGAAGCCTGCAATACTGGTTGTACTACAGAAAACACTTCTTCCATCTATTAGAAAAGATGGCAGCTTATTCCAACAGGTTATGGATCTGGTGTCAGTTATTCATGATATTTTCATGGAGGTTTGTTCTCAGCTGCAAATCCTACTTAGGTTAGCACTTTATGTTTGTCACCATGGGAAGGAGATTCATCACCAACCTCTAGTCTATAAAATGACAAGTTTACTATATCAATAGTATTTTTCTTTCATTCTACAGTTAATACTGATTGTGATTGGCGCTATAACAGTAGTCTCAATATTACAACCCTACATCTTCCTGGCATCAGTGCCTGTGATAGCAGCCTTTATTGTGTTAAGGGCATACTTCCTCCATACTTCTCAGCAGCTGAAACAACTGGAATCTGAAGGTAGGAGCAGCAAAATTGGTAGACTTCTAAACCCACATCAAATCAATTGAGAAGTGATTCACCCTTTCACCTCTTCTTTGCCTTTTCTCTTGCAAGATGCCATTGTCTCTGGGAGCAGAACACATATCTCCTTAAAGCCAGTGCTGTTACTGATCCAGCCGATACCGAGTGCTCTGCTGCCAAAGAGCAATGGAGAAGATCTTTTTAAAGCTGGGCTTTATCACCACTGCAGCTGAAAACAAATAAAGTCCTGACATACAGTTTTCTTGAGAGTAAATGTAACTTGAAAAATTGTGGTCAGACTTGGTATGTGCCCTATGACTTTGTTTCTTTATAAGAAAAATTTAGAATGGATATATCTTGGTTGCAAAGAATTCTTACTTCTGAATAAATTATTTGACTAAATTTCCTTCCTCTCCCCCCATTAAGAATCTAACATGTTCCCCATAAAATGGAAAACCTCATTCTGAATTGTGGGTTTGCAGATCAGGCACTGTGGCCTGGCTTTACAATAAACTGGCAGATCCTTAGCAAATCAGTCCTGAACCTTAAACACTGCTGATCATCTTCCCTTTTACTTAAGCATAATTCTGAAGTTCCTCAGATCTAAATCTAAATTTCTTTGATGTTCACAGGGATCCAGCATTGGCTCACCACTTTTTACTTAATGCAAGATCTGCTTAAAATTACCATGTCAATACAGTGGAATCCAGACCATTAAAATACTCTGTCTGTGCTAAAAAAACTTTACTTGATGGAGTTATCAGAATTGCAGGAATTCATTTTGGCTGGGGAGGAGCCGCCTTTCTCTTGTGGCATCTTACAGCAGGCCAGGAGCTTCCCCAAGTAGTATGCTAACTATGAAGAATTAATGTGATCCCTTCCTGGCAATACACTGAATGGAATTCCAACCCATACGTGCAAAGACTTGTATATCCTGTGCTAGGATTACTTCAGTCATGTACTCCACCAACGTATGTTGGAGTTAAATTAATTAAACACTGACAATAGTTATACTGCTGTGAGTTAGAGCATAGGACTGTGTATTTGCATTGTATCAAAGGTATTTGCTTATGAGTGTTTATGATGTTTCTAATTTAAACGCTTTACAGCTCGGAGTCCAATATTCACCCATCTTGTTACAAGTTTAAAAGGGCTGTGGACACTGAGAGCTTTTGGGCGGCAGCCGTATTTTGAGACTTTGTTTCACAAAGCCTTGAACCTACACACGGCAAACTGGTTCCTCTACTTGTCAACGCTGCGCTGGTTCCAGATGAGGATAGAAATGATTTTTGTTGTCTTTTTTGTTGCTGTGGCGTTCATCTCTATCGCAACTACAGGTACGGCAACTTTACTGGAGTACTGAAATGGAAGTCTTCTGCTTCTGTTCAACAGCTCAGCTTTAGAAAATTCTGAGGGGAATAAACGGTTGCAAAATTTAGCATACATTGGAGTCACTGTTTTAAGTATGTCATAATAGTAAACACAATTTAATTAAAATAGAAATTACACCATTATTATCTGCAATCTGATGTTGTAGAGGACTCAATAAAGGGATTAATCTGAAAATAATATCTGAAGAGACAGAACTTTCCTTTTCTTGACTGTAATTGCTGTAAAAGTAATCTCATGTGTTTTAAACCACATTAATGTAACCACGTTAGTGTACTGAAAAGTTTGGATGTTGATTATCATCTGTATAGCTCATAGTTTTTTAGTAAATAGAGGTTAATGTTCCGCTCATTTGCAAATGGCTAAGACATGCAAAGTTGTAATGATCTTTTAAAGCTACACCAATAGCAGAAATAGTCATCCAGTTCTCTAATTCCCAACTCACTGACCTATTTTTCAATGTGAAGTTTTGCAAATTCCATTCAAAATCTCCTTAAAATGGCTCGCCGCTCCTAGTAAACCCAGTACACGAATGAGAATCACTCTATCTATATGTTACTATCTTACTTGTATTTGAAGTGCTGCCTGTGGCTCGCCAGGCATAGCCAGTCTCCCACAAGCAGAGAATAAGAGGTGAATGTCCCCCAAATGTTGGAATAATTCAGTTCTGTGGAAAAACTCAGCAGGTTTAGCTACAGATTACTTCAAATACAGTTTTTAATTCACTACACTTTTGTTATGTATGTTTTTTGATTTTGATTCTCAGGCATTATTCTCCCCCTCCCAAGTTTTACACTGAACTTTGTGTGCAGGATCTGGATGCAGTTTCAATACTGTTGTCGCTGATGAACAAGAATTTGCTGATTTTGTGAAGGAGGTTTTTGGTTCTAATAATATCCAAATTTCATTTGATCATACTTCAGTGTTGAAAAGGAGTTATATAGAAGTGTACATTTTATCGAATATTGTATTGTGTATGAAATGCTATCCTCTATTTCTTGTATAAGAACTCTCCTCATTCTTAGGAAAAAAAAAATCCAACCACACGAAATACTCCTGTATGAAAATATGCACCTACAGTACTTTTGTTACAGACTTTTAATTCCCCTAAAATTCATAGGGAGCCAATATCCCCTGCTGCCCTTCTCATTTTTCACTTTGTGTGCTTAGTAGTTTGGCGTTTTTTAGGAAAACTAACTGTTTCTTGTGTTATTGTTTTTCTGAATATATTGTTTGAGAAAAGGGGTTAGAAGCACTTTTTAAAAACGTGAAAATTTGTCATCTTGCCACCATTGTAAACTTTACTGTTGCAGGTAATAGGTCCTTGGAGCAACACTAAATTCCTTTTCTTAATCTGTCAGCTTTCAGGAGAACTATTTTGCTTTTATTGTTTACTTCTATAATTACTCTGATAACGAGATGTCTATAAGCAAAACAGGAGGAAGTTTGTTGAAGAAAGCCGTAGAAGAAATGGAGAAATCATAGAAAGGCATTTGGCTTAAATTCCCAATTCCATTTAACACATAGTGAGATTAAAAATCAACAGTGGGGTAGTTTAAATGCTTATATTGTGTTGTATGAACTCATAAAGGAAAATCCCTGGAAAATCCTATGCTTGTTACAGCAGACAATTAAAGCAAAAGAATTTATATCTGCATCTTTGTGGGACAGTAAGGAGAACATGCCCTCTATTTGTCCAAGAAATGAAAATGTAAACCAGCACAACTATTTTGAATTTTAAAGTTGTTAGCTGTGGTGTTTTCGTCAGATAAGAGTAATTTCACAGATTCATGTGTGTTGGAAAAAGGAAATTGAAATCAAGATGGCAGAGGCCTGATTCTGTTCACAGCTTAAGTACCAAGATTTAATTTTTTCTTCTGCCAAACCAAGATCAGGGTTTCTAGTGAATTCAGCGCCAAAGCTAGGTGTTTAACTGATGATTAAGCTCTGAGTCTTTTGTGTAATTAACAAATCCATGTTTTCTCCATGAAATAAAGAGAGGAGAGAATGTGAATATGTATTTTAAGATACACATGCTAATTTTCTGATTTCTATTGGCTTTTTTTTGCATATAAATTCAATGTGTTTTTCTCTCCACAGGTGATGGACCAGGTAGAGTTGGCATTATTCTTACTTTAGCTATGAACATCATGGGAACCTTGCAGTGGGCAGTAAACTCAAGCATAGATGTGGATAGTTTGGTAAGCATAAAATGCACTGTGCTGTGCTTTCTTTTGAGGAGTTGCCTTATTTTGTTGATTATGGGTGTTCAGTAAGTTATTTTCAGAGTTGGATATCAGGCAGATCTGTCAGAAAAGTTCCCCTCATACCTTTCATAGCAACCTACCGGCTTTGGCACAGCACAAACTGAGTTTTTTTATGATCAAAAATTTCCCTGGACTAGAATAGGCAACAGCAAATAATTGCATTTGAGGATTCAGACTGCAGATGTAGCAGTGATGGGAAAACTTCAAAAAGTCTTGGAGGTGTTTTGTTACGATTATATACCTTACCAAGGGATATAATATACTTTACTCGGTCTACTTAAGGGCTTTGCACAGCAGATCATGATGGATGTTTTTAAGCTCCTTCCACACAAAATCAATAGTGATTTAAAAATCCACCCTAGACTTCCCTGGGGGTCTTTTTCTGGTTTTGTGTAAAATAACCTCTGAGATAAGGCTTTGGAGTTGTACGTGTTTACCCCTTTAATTTGCGTAGTTAGTCCGTTCATTAGGATTGGCTTTAAAACAGAATATTTCACGAGGTTAACCTATCATCACCTATTTGTTGAGATATGAGAAGCAGACAGGAAACTCATAAAAGAATATGTTTGTTCTTGCAGTTTTCATCATACCTTAGCTTAAATTTATGAAAGTTTTAGATGTTATTTTTAAATGTAATAGTTACTTCTCTGTTTACACTTCAGGCATTCTAGGATTTATTTTAGATAGAATTCTTGTAACAAAATACAGTAGTCTTATAAACCAAAAAAATTTTCAGAGAAAAAAAAATCTCCTGCATCCAGTCATACCCTCTCTGAATCCTAAATTAGCTTCTCAAGCCCACCATTTCAGTATTGGAAAACAAACAGCTTTTACAGCAGATCTTGGAGACCATTAAATCCTGATTAGATGAAATGAGTTGTCATTTAAAAAAAAATAATTGGGGCAGACGGTAACAGTGAAGGAATATTTGCCGGTTCGACATATTTTTTTTTAAATAAGTGATTGAACCAGCCTCATCCTGTAGGAAATCCTTAAGAGCCCCAAAACGGGGAATTAACCACTTACAACATGTAATCTCTTGTTTACGCGTGTGACTGGTGATAGTCCAGAAAGCTGACTGCCATTCAGGGACACATTTTTTCCCTATCCACCAAAGTTTTATGCTGACTCTTTCTTCTCTTGTTAGAACAGCCTGTCTTGAAGGGCAGGCACTTTGTGAAAGGGCTTCTTTGCCCTAACTGCAAGACATGCCGAACAGCAGTTGTGTGCCTGATAATGAAGTAAAACGTGCTGTTGGTAAGGCACGGCAGTGACAACAACGTGCAGTCAGCTTTCATTTGTAAACTCCGTCTTAACACTGTAGGGCATAATGTGATCATTTTAAGTATAACAATCTGTATAAGAATCATGTGCACGTATTATACAGCTTAATACAAACTGAAGGTGTTTCACAAGAGCAACAGAAAGTCTTACTGTAGGATTCAGAGGGTGCTGGACACACTAGTGTTTTAATAAAGAAGAACTTCCCCTTTTTTAAAATACATTGATGTTAAAATGTCATCTATTAGTAGCAATAAGGAAGTAACTCTCTTTCTCCTGAAAAGAAAGTCTCAAGTTGTTTTAGACGTTTGTGAGTGCTTTTCTCTACAGTAGACAAGCTACTGTACTGGAGCACCGGTTATATTATATTAATGATCGCCTTTCTAAGGTGCATTAGTTTATAGGTGGATCCTCTGGACTTCTTTCGGCAGTGGTTAGCTTCCCACCCCCATCCCATGGATTTTTAGGTATCCCAGATGACTAATAGATACTGCTGGCAGGATGGTTTTCCTGACATTCAAAAGCTGCTTCTGTGCACAAGCAAATAAGAATAGCTTCGTGGTTTCAAGATAATGAAACCGCTTCACTGGGTGATGCAGATGTATTATTTCCCACTCTTTGTATTCTCTACATCTAGCATTTCCCTCTTGAAAGACTTTTACAATTATTTGGTTACAGATGTCCTGCAAAGGCTTGCATGTGTGCCTGACTTAGTACTCTATTTAGTTATACTCTATTTTTCTCTCAGGGGTGTTTTGAAGGTCCCCACAGGATCAGATTCACTAGAATTGACACATCTCCATGTGTCTCCAGTTACAGATATGCACACGCTGCTCTAGATGACATCATTCTTGCCCTTCCTTGAGCAGTTGTGACAGCCGTGCTTACAAGCCTGCGCACAAGCATGCCTGAGTGTATAGCACATTTTTGGTGGCAGTCTTTGGTTGTCAGATAAGCTGGAGTTTTCCGCAAGTGGTTGAAGCCCATGTCCGAAGGCATAGCTGCTGCAATTAGTACATAATATTAAGCTTGTGCTGAGTTGTTTTACAAGATATGCAAGGTACGGGACATCAGTGAAATAAATGCAAGCAAAAGGACAGGAAGGCAGGACAATAGGGAAGGAGGATCACGTGAAGAAGGAAAAAAATATGCCGGAAGAAATACTGGCCAAACAGATGGGTAGGTCGCAAATTTGGCTTCATTCCACACAATCTCCTTCTTGAGCTTTCTGTGACACTGGCATACCTATTGAAGAAATCTGAGTTTCTAGGTTGGATTTTGTTTTTACGTACACAGATATTCTCTTTGAAGCAATTTCTGTTGAACTGGTTTGGCTTTAACTGAAAAATCCCCATTGTCTTTTAATACCCCATAATGGTTTTGGCATTTCATTCTCTACAGCCCTGATACTTCATCTGCTCTGTTTCAGTTTTTGGGTTTTTTTGTTTTGTTTTTAAAACATATGTGGTCACTCCGACAGCTATCCATTGTTTCATTTAAAGCTACCAGTTAGGCTGGATTTATTTTTTTACTTTGATCATTTCTGCTAATATCCCTTTAGCTGGTTTTCAGTCTTTTTCTTATCCCTCGAGGCAGTCTTGTAGTATTTTTAATTTTTTTCCTTCATAAGGAAATATAAAATAAGTTTTCCAGTAAGTGCTGCTTTCACAGATAAGTATTGGCTAGTCCCAGTGGACTGTTTTAATGCTTTATAACCTCCTCCTTCACTGATGGGTATCCTGCAGTAGCAGCGCTATAACTGGGAAGGACAATTCCTTTTATCAGGGAAAGGGAAAATGCCATGCTTTTAGTGTTGCCAAGATTACTTAGGTAAGGAGATATAAAAAGAATCCCCCAAATAATAGATATTAAAACGACACTTGCTATACCTCACAGTGCCCCACCCTGTACATCAGGGATGCTGAAGAACTGAAGTAGTATATGGTAGAGAAGAGGACCAAAGAAAAAATTAGGACTATGAAAAATAATGGTGCTTTTACATGGTTTTCATGCTTTCATTTTCCGATGCTATTTCACCTGTTCAACTGGTATTTTTGTTTTAACTAGGATATGATCTTAATATGCTTTTTACTACTGTCAGCAGAAAACCTGAGAACACTGTTAATTTCCAAAGTTTAAATAAGCTAAATACTTGACTGTAAGATCTGCATCAGAATGACAATTCTCAAAGTGAGGTGTTGGTCATCTGGAAGGGAACAGAATCAAGAAAAATCTGTCAGAACATTTCCTTTTCTGCCTGCAAAGCAGCGTGAGAAAGAGCAAAAAAATCAGCGCAAGTTTGACATGAACTAAATATTTCATTTTTACAGTTTGGAAGAGGAGTATATGTCTTATAAGAACACCCAAAATGTAACAGCAGAAGATGTGAAACCTCAGTAAAACCGTATGGTCCGCCTGCATTGACCCAGTTTTTGCAGTGACTTAATGCACAGGGTTTTTTTACATGAGCCATTGGACCAACCTCTCATAGGATCTCTCAGTTGCACACTGCGCTTTCCAGACAGCATGTTTTTGAGGAGGTGATGTCTTGCAACATCGTCATTGAATACTATGCATGTCTGGTCTGGAGAGGGTAACTGATCTCTTTCTAGCAGAAGAGAACATAGGGCCTGATGAAATTAATTGTATTAGATTACTTTTAAAAGAATTACTTCTTCCACTTTCTGGAAATATACATTACTTATTATGAATTCTCCTTCAATATTAAGAAAAGTTTAAGTGATATTAAGGAGAAATTAAATTAAAGAATTTGCAATGTTATTAAAATCTCAGTAAAATACAGTTAGGCAAGGCTAAAAATAGTGTATTATGCTCTAGACATTTTTAGATGAAAGTAGTAAATAGACTCCTTTATTCCAAAGCATTAGTTAGAGAATGTGAATATAGCAGGCACATTGGTGATGGGAATAATGGATAAGAAACTTGCTGTCACCTACACTATACCTGTCATTATGAATGACAGAAGATTTCTGCCTGTGAAAGGAAGAATGGATATCTTTGTAAAATGTTACTGACATTTATGCTACATTCTGCCCAGATCTAAATCATAATGCAAATTACAGAACCAGGAAAGCATCCTTCTGAATTGATTTAAAGTATTAAGCTGTCTAAAATATCTGCATATGTGATGTGACTGATAAATTTGTCAGGAAGCTGGAACAGAGATGAAATTTTCTGTTGTAAGGGAGGGCTCTTTGTCCAGCTGGCTTCATAGCAGATTTTAGCTAGCGTATAATGGTAGGATCTCTTGGGCAATTGTAGGAATCCCTGCCTGGACAAAAGTTCACAGCCCTTGATGAAGCCAAGAAAGACCTTCATTTCTGAAGCGGCAATATTTCTAAAAAGATAAGATTTCTGAAAACAAACATACCATCAAACACCGATTAAAATAAATGCATGGTGCTCATTGTGGGGATTTACTAAAGACAGTCAGACAGGAGGAAAATTAGTCTGATCCAAGGTCTTCCTGCTTGTATCACCAAAATGAGATGACATTCATATATCAACATGATGATGACCATGCCTTTCTGTCTTGCAGAGGGTTTGAGATGGAAATTGTAATTGATAGGCTTGGGTGTTAGCATGCTTTTCAAAACTTCTGTCACAGTTGTGCTTCAAGATGCTGAGATGTAAGCAATTATCCCAGTATTTCCTTGCATTATATTTATATTTGCTTCCACATGGAAAATCCACCTAACAGTATTTCAATCTGGATTGAAAAGGAGGAAGGAATGGTAATATATCAAGTAGAATCACTTTGCAGAATGAATTATAAAAGCAGTTTAACAAGGTCAAAGATGTATAAAGGGTTTTCCATGCTGCCACTAAAGAGAGATATATTACTGGGAATACAGATTAGAGAACAAATGCTAATAATAAGGCCCAGATACTCCTGGATGCAGTAAATATGAAGGTATCTATCTGTTTATTTATTTATTTTGCTAAATAATTTCTGACCAATAAGAATTGACACTATCTTATAGTTTACTGTTATTGTTTACAAAGGTCAAATTTTGTCAAAATGAGGAATCTAGTTAATTAAGTTAGTTGGACTAAGGCGCTTAGGGACCTGAATGTAGACTAAGGTCAAGCCTTCCTCAAATGAGGGGCTGGAATTTGTTTCCTTCATAGCAGGAAAAAAACAGTAGGAAATTTTGGAGACTCTAGGACTACCAGGATGAACAACATTCTCCAAAAGTATATTAGAAATTACAGCCTCCACAGAATGGATTAGTTAACCAAAACAAGCTATGCATTGGAGGTCAGTAAGCAGATAGAGAAGAGAGACTTGACAAAATCAGAGTTAGACTTGCAAATGGCCCGAATTCTGGGTGAATACTTGATCTCAGTTTTCAGTGAAAGGGTAGTGTTTAATCTGGGGAGTTGAAAGCGAAGCAAAAGGTAGAAATGGGATTTACAATATCTGAGGTGGAAATTACATGCAAAAACCAGCCTAGCTGTAGGCATGTAACTGAAGCTCCTAAATTAGCATCCTGGTCTCCCTAAATTTCCTGTACAGTCCGTGGAGGGACACATACACCACCCGTGACTCAGTCCATCTAAAATCAGAGTCTTCAACTAAACATGATTGGGTTCTGCAGTTGGGCGTTTCAGTTAAACGTGTGAAACTGGGCTGGAACAATGCCGCCCCGCGCTTGCAAACCAGGTGGGACCAGACATCCCATCCTAGGGTTTGGGAAGAACTGGCTGAGAAGCTGGAGATCTGGTAATGGCCACTTCAGATGAATCCACCAAGCTGGCAGTGGTGGTGGCATGTGATAGAATAACAACTGTCACTTTTGGTTAAGAAGGAGAAATGGGAAGTCGTTGATGCCACCATCAGTTTGTTAGTCTGATGGCAGCAGTCTTTAGAAACTAATTTGAAGAAGTAATCAAAGATGCAGTGCTTACAGAGTGAATTCACTCAGGTTCGCTGACATTAGGGTTGCATCAGACTAACCTGGTAACTGTGTTCAGGGATTTATTTTCCAGACAAAAGTAGTGTAGTAGATCTCATTTGTCTTCAGGAAAGCATTGGCTGTGGCTCTGTTTCAGAAATTATGTAAATGAAGGAGATCAGGATTATTACAAGAACTGTAAACTAGTTAATGAGTTGGACAGAAAGGAAATGGCATTAAGCTGTGAGTATTAAGCTGTAGGGAGGCTACTCAACAAAGATTAGATTTGTGACTGAGCTCATTTTAATCTTTTTTTAATGCTCTCAACAAAGAAAAAAGAATTGTGTTGAAGATATCTGCCAAAGGCACAAAGCTGAAAGGCCATGTTAGCATGAAGGATGATGGGAGCTGAAAGGTATTAGGTGACCTCAAATGGCTGATATAAAATAGATTTCAGTAGCCAAAGTGTAGGCTTGAATTTAGGGACTGCTAAGAATAACCTCTGTTGTAAGTAAGGATCTCCTTGGTTAGAAATGGCTAAGATGAAGGAAAGCTTGGCTGACTACTGCTTGATCAGAGAATGACTATAAGATGTGGCTGTGAAGGAAAAGCGTATGATCCTAGGATGTGTTAATCGAGATATTCCTAATATAGGTAGGAAAGTATCAATGCCTTTGTACGATGTCCTTGTGAAACATCATCCAAAATACTGTGTACATTCTGGTCAGACAGGAAAGATTCATTTGAACTGGGATGTTCTTAACATATGTTCTCAAAGAGGCTTAAACCTGGATTTTCTTTAGTCGTAGAGAGCAAAGAGTGATGGATCTAAGGTAGCCCTCCATAAATTAATGGGGAAAGCAGCCAGGAAAAAGAACTATTTAGAATTTAAAATTAATTATTTCACAAGAACAAACTGGTCCATAGACTTAAAAATATGTTTTCTGATGACCTGAGCAGTGAAATTCTAGTGAAGGAGATGAATTAACTATTTATTTATTGACCCTTGACTCATTTAAAGAAAAAAAAAAAGATCAAAAGGATCCTTTCTAGTCCCATGCTCCTTTGAAAATTCGCCAAGACTGCTACTAGCAACTTCTGTGTGAAGTTCATGAACTACAGGACTTGATTATTTCACCTAATATATATATAATTACAGATATAAAATTAATTATCATGGAACTTCCTAGTAATTTTTTGGTAAAAACTATAGATAATTTCTCATAAATACTCAGATGTTAATGTCTGATGATTGTTCCTCTTTACTTGATGGTACTGCTTTACATATTTTGAATTCCACACAGTCTGCTGATCTTTGGAGATCAATCATTATTCAAGGAGCTTCAGTTTTTGGGTTGGGCAACCCCCTACAGGAGGAAGGAGCTGAAGACTCCAAGATTGCTTTCATGGTCATACTTTGTTTTCATAAATACAGGTCATCTACAGTTTTCAAAATACATTTTTAAAGGTAGAAAGAGCTATTGTGTCCATTTAAAAAGGAAGCAAGTGGAATCACAGGTTGGACCAATGTCAGTAGTACAAGAGCAATAGAATCTAGAGCTCTGTACAGGAAGTATCCTATACCTTTGAAAATTATATCATGGTATAACTTACACAGGAAAGAGACTCACTGTTCTGGCTAGGAATTAGGAATAATTTGATTTTATTTGTTTTGATAGCTAAGTATTAATTACAATTAGAATACTGTTTGTTTTGATTCCTAGATGCGGTCTGTCGGACGAATATTTAAATTCATTGACATGCCAACAGAAGAGATGAAAAACATTAAGCCACACAAGAATAACCGGTTTTCAGATGCCCTTGTAATTGAAAACAGGCATGCGAAGGAAGAGAAGAACTGGCCATCTGGGGGCCAAATGACTGTGAAGGACCTTACGGCCAAATACAGTGAAGGAGGAGCTGCTGTGTTAGAAAACATTTCCTTTTCAATAAGTTCAGGGCAGAGGGTGAGACACTGTTTTGTTGTGTTTGATCTGACTTCTATTAAGCTTAACCATAGAAGCTTAATAGAAGTTGACACACAGAAGTGTCATTATAAACCTATTCATTGACTAAAGAGCAGGTTGAGTTCAGCAAGGTTTTGTAAATGAAATTGTCGCAAAACAAAGTAATAATCTAAAGCACCTGAAGAACAGAAATGTCTTGTGTCTCTTCTTAAAAAGAGCTCATCTGTAGAATTATTGGCTGCAAACAAAAAAAAGGCAAGGAAAATCTGCCTCAGTTATCCTAGAAACCTCGAGGCTATTTATACCTCAGTGAAGCACAGTGGGGATGTTTGCTGGCCATGAGGAGCAGAATATACTGATAAAATATATATGCAGCAGTTCCCCAAGTTTTATTCCTGTGCCTGAAGTCATCCACGTTCTCCTCCTGTGGAGAGGGAAGCTTGCTGGTGAGCGCAGGTGCTGGGGGCAGCCTGACCCAGGTGGAGCAGGACACGAAAGAATACCGGCCGCTGTGCCAAGGGTAACGCACCGCTGGCACCGGAGGGTGGAGGTGCCGTCCTGCCTGTTCAAGGAGGGCTCTACGCCACCCCGAATTATTATATAACAAACCATAAACAGCTCTATTCTTTAGAAGATTGATAAACCTCTAATTAATCTTCATGCGTGTTTGGGGTTGCGTTCAAGAAAGAGCTTTAGTTTCAGGACAGCAATTAGGCAGAGGTTTAACACTTTGCTTTAAGTTCATGCTGAAGGACCGTCCTCGGTGGGGTGGGAAGAACAGCTCGCATGATTTCCTGAGCTGGAGCCATACGGATGAAGAGGAGATTTTAACTCTCCCACGCAAATGAGAAAACATGTTCGGTGACAGCTCCCTGGTCCTGCCACAAGGCAGCTCGTCACTCCCAGTTTGGATAGCACCAGTCTCTGCCAGGTTTGGTAGATCTGTCTTGGTTTACATGAACTGAATGTTTCATCTAAGTTTGAGGGCACCAAAATTTTGAAAGCGGGGGTCTGACTTCCTGTAGCACCACCCCGAAAGCACTCTGCCTTTGGAAGAGAGGCACCTGTGATTCCTGGAGCGTGGAGACGCGGGTGCCGCTGCAGTCTGGTGGATTTACTTCCTGGAAAATCCCTTGAAGCAATGGAGTATGGAAAATGAAAGATACTTTTGTACTGTACAGTGACAGGGCAGAGCAATTAAAACAAAGATCCTTTTTTCAATGGCTATGATTTAGGAACTCAGTCCAATTTCGGTGATGAACCCTGGACTCAAAGGTAGCATTTCCAGAATTGAAGCGTGCTCCTTAAACTGGAGAGGATTTGTCTCTGCCCTGTAGGGAACCACATGTAAAACAAGCAGGAAAGGGGAGAGCTCTCTGCTGAGGGGGAAGAATAGAATAGAACAGAATAGAACACAATAGAATAGACTGTTTCAGTTGGAAGGGACCTATAACGATCACCTAGTCCAACTGCCTGACCAATTCAGGGCTGACCAAGTTAAAGCATGTTATTAAGGGCATTGCCCAAACGCCTCTTAAACACTGACAGGCTTGGGGCATCGACTGCCTCTCTAGGAAGCCGGTTCCAGTGTTTGACCACCCTCTCGGTAAAGAACTGCCTCCTAATGTCCAGTCTAAACCTCCCCTGGCACAGCTTTGAACCATTCCCATATGTCCTATTACTGGATACCAGGGAGAAGAGCTCAGCGCCTCCCTCTCCACTTCCCCTCCTCAGGAAGCTGTAGAGAGCAATGAGGTCGCCCCTCAGCCTCCTTTTCTCCAAACTAGACAAGCCCACAGTCCTTAGCCGCTCCTCACAGGACATGCCTTCCAGCCCTTTCACAAGCTTTGTTGCCCTCCTCTGGATGCATTCAAGGACCTTCACATCTTTCTTAAGTTGTGGGGCCCAGAACTGCACACAGTACTCGAGGTGAGGCCACACCAACGCTGAATACAGCGGGATAATCACCTCTTTTGACCGGCTGGTTATACTCTGTTTGATGCACCCCAGGATGCGGTTTGCCCTCTTGGCTGCCAGGGCACACTGCTGACTCATACTGAGCCTGGTGTTGACCAGCACCCCCAGATCCCTTTCTGCAGGGCTGCCCTCCAGCCGCTCCTCTCCCAGTTTATACTTGTGCCTGGCATTACTCCGTCCTAGGTGCAGAATCTGGCATTTGGACTTGTTAAATTTCATCCCAGTAATCCTTGCCCAATGCTCCAATCTATCTAGATCCCTCTGCAAGGCATCTTGTCCCTCAAGAGAGTCAACAGCACCTCCCAGTTTGGTACCATCAGCAAACTTGCTAGTGGAGCATTCAGCTCCTGCATCCAGATTGTTGATAAATATATTGAACAGAACTGGCCCTAGAATTGAGCCCTGAGGAACACTGCTGGTGACCCATCACCAGCCAGATGTAGCCCCATTCACTACAACCCTTTGAGCCCTGCCCTTCAGCCCCGTTCTTCACCCAGTGCACCGTGAACCCACTTATCCCACAGCTGGACAATTTGTCCAGAAGGATGCTGTGAGGGACAGTATCAAAAGCCTTACTAAAATGCAGAAAAACTGCATCCACTGCCTTCCCTTCATCCACTAGGCAGGTGACCTTACCACAGAAGGATATCAAATTAGTTAAACAGGACTTTCCCTTTGTGAACCCATGTTGACTGTGCCTGATGATTGCATTATTCTTTAAATGTCTCTCAATAGTACACGGTATGATCTTCTCCATAATTTTTCCAGGAACTGAGTTTAGACTGACAGGTCTGTAGTTCCCTGGGTCTTCCCTTACGCCCTTTTTGTAGATTCAATTACAAATCTACCCAATCAACAGATTGGGTCAGTGCAACACAGCGCAGACTGCTCATCTGATTCAGAGGCCTGAGGCACTATTACGGGAAGGATGCCAGGCAGCAGGAAGAATCCCCTTCTTCGCCTTTACATGTATATTGTTACCCTACAAAAGCAGCCCACACTCAGACAGGGCATCATTAGCTGTGTAAAACCCAGCTGTTGGAAAAGGCAGTATCTCAGCATTTGCTGGTGGTTACTGCAGGTATTGCTTGTCCCAGCAATAGGTTGGTGCAATCCCACAGGGGAAAACACAACATTTAAAAAAAACCCCGTGTATTATGTTTCTTCCCACCTAAGAGGTAAGGAAAGGCAGCACCGGCTGGGCAGGTTGAGGACTTGCATTGCTGCTTGGGGTTGGGCAACGGCACGGTGTGTGCTGTGACCACTGCCTCAGGCCCAAATTCAATACAAATTCATGATCTGATCAGAGTTAGGCCATCTATTTTCAATTATACGGAAATGGAGTAGCTTAGTGGTGTGATTCAAGTGCACTCCCTACTTGGTTTTTGTCTGCTGGATGGGGTTTTGCTGAAGAGGGCTTCAGAGCAAAAGAAAGGGGAAAGGCACAAAGAGCTGGACTAGTCAGTACAATATAATGTATAAGCAGATTTCTGTTCTTCAGCTAAGAGTAAACTAACAGATTTTTCATCTTAGTTAATTCTAACAAAACAAAGAAGAGTCTGGCCCAGTGGTTTGTTCAGCCCTTGCTGTAGGCTTTTATCATTCCCAAATGAGCGACATTTACAATCCCGTTCAGATCCATTTGGATTGTTCTCCGCTGCTGAGATCTCTAAGTGTTTCTGCCTTGGTCTGTGGTTAATATGTGAGCAATATTAAGTGTTTGCTTTTATGATTTGCATTGCAGGTGGGCCTTTTAGGAAGAACTGGTTCAGGAAAAAGCACTTTACTTTTTGCATTTTTAAGACTGCTGAATACAGAAGGGGATATCCAGATTGATGGAGTCTCCTGGAGCACAGTCAGCGTGCAGCAATGGAGAAAGGCATTTGGAGTGATTCCTCAGGTAATGAGATTATTGTATATTTGTGTGCCTTTATTTTCATTGGTTCAATATCCATATGTGCAGTTACCTTCAAGCTGTAAGTTAGTTGCTTTACGCTGAGAAACAGAAACAAAACACAAAGATTTTGTGAAAAGGGGAGTGGGATGGATGGATGGATGCAATGATTCGCAGCAAACTAGTTTTTGAGGGTTTGTTTGCCACTCACACAAGAACTCTTCTAGAAATGGGAAGGTACAGCACACTCAAACAGAAGTGTTCGTAGCCTGCTTATCCCTGCACCTCTGAAACAGTTTGCATGTTGATTCAAAATAAGATAGCGCCACCTGAAGAAAAAAATACAATCGGTGTTCTCAGCTACTGTTTTCTAAAGCCCTACATCACATATTATGGTTAACATATGGATACTATACATTGCCCGTTTTCCCTGACAGGCCGGTAGCAGAATTAGTACTTTTCTCATATTTTACTAGACCACTAGCTGATCCCCAGCTTGGACTCATCACTTTTTTGGCTGTCACCTCTCACTACTGTGTCATGGTGCATGTATATGGGTGCACTTCATGTTATTTATGCTTGCAGCAGTCCTGGCATATGGGAAGTAATACCCTAATAGTCTCAAATAACTGGAACAAGAAAATTAGTCTAAGGAGGAGCAAACAATTAAACCTAGGGCTTCTGAGTCCCTTGCCAATGTCCCTGCCACTGGATCAGTGTCCTACATTAGTTACAGCTCTGGTTTATCTGTCTCAAAAATGAACATTATTGGCTGCATGCAGTAACGCTAAAAAGTGATCGCTCACTGTAAAGGTAGGAATGAAAACTGGTGGAATGAACTGCATAATTTTAACGCCATGTTTTGTATTTTTGTTGTTGAAAGCTGTCAGTTCTTTCCAACAACACTGACACAGGAGTAACATGTATTGGGGTTGGGCAACGGCATGGTGTGTGCTGTGACCACTGCCTCAGACCCAAATTCTTTGAAACAGGCCCTTCTCTTCTTTGAAAGCTATACACTGGATAGCTCTTCAGCTACTAAACATACACAGTCTTTTTCATAACAATTAATTCCTTTGGAAATCTTGTGAGTGTGGCAGAATAAGTCACGTAACAGTTGACCACAATCTTACCAATGAGTCACTGTGGTATCGGGAGGCAGAGGGACACCAGTTGCAGATCAGTCTGTCCCGCCTTTATCCATACTTGAGGGGTGGCTACTAGCCCCAGAGACTGATACGTATGGTTTGATCCTTGGTCACCCTGGTTTGCCCACTCCTTGGGTGTCAAGGAGTGGACCAGCCAGGGTGACCAAGGATCTCCTTTTGACTGTCAGTTGTCAAACCCTTAATGTGCTATTCCCCTCATCCCATCCCCACCGTAAAGGAGTTGACAGCTGCTTTCCGTGCATATTGGTTTGTTCCCAGATAGTCTACTGTCTTAGAAACGTGGTTACTGTCTTAGAAAGCTGGTGAGATGCAGTGAACATATATGTGGTATAATGCTGTTGTGCACTGACTACATGAGATGCTTTAAAATAGTTGGAGAGACTCTGGAACAGCCAGCCGATTTAACTGAAAAACATGCTGTCAGGTTTACATTTTCAAAATAGTGGTTTTCTTTTCCATAACCACCATAGCAGAGCAGAGTTCTGTCCTCACTTTCACCCTCCGCTGGGTATGTAGGCTAAATTCTGCTTTCTACCACAACACAAGAAACCAAACTAATTGTAGTGAAGTCACTAGTATGACTGTCACTCAGTCGCTATAGTCACTCCTGATCTATTTCAATGTCATGGAGGTGGGATTTAACTCTGACCGAGCTGTTCCTGATGGCAGTGTCTTGGCTCTGGTAGCTGTTAAAAGATGCTGAAATGCTCATGCTGGAAACACAATGGTTTTGATTTTGCAAATACAAGAGGGTCTCAAAATTTAATTTGTTCAGTTTTGAGTTGTGATAGCTTCCCTTTCAAAAATGTTATCCCAGAGTAGCCTGAGTGGCATTTATTTAAAGTAGGCACGCAAAGAAGGCACAACTCTCTCCTCTCTGTGCATTTCCACAATCATGCTTTGAAATTTCCTCAAAGGAAGCAATTTTTTAGCACTTTGACCTTGCCAGAACAGGCCCTTTCTTCACTGCCAAGTTACACCCCCAACAAAACAGAACCAGGAGAGCAGTGGTGAGTCCACTGGTTGGATTTGTTTCTTGCCTGAGCTCTACTGACAGCCTGGTTGGTCACATGCTGCCTGCTGAGCTGAGGCTTGCTTGGCAAGCTGCCCTTTGATAGCTGTCATCACCCTTTCTGTCCTCTCTTCAACGTTTTCACGTCTATCTATTCCCGTATACTTTTATTTCTTTATTATTGCTGGTTCAGTTCTGCAGCACGGTTGTTGGTTGCAAGCATGAAAAATGTCACCCCTTCAGATCGAGGCAGCTGTGCAGTGAACTGCAAATGCAGCTGCATCTATTTAGTTTGGAGGACAGGTATGCTATACAGCTGTCCTCCAAAGGATGGCTGTATAGGATGAAGGATGCTTTTACTAGTATAAGCTATGTCTCCATTGGGAAATTTTCCTGATATAGCTATACAGCCAAGTATAATTTTCTGTATTGGAAGGGGCTTCCCTGTCTCTCCCATAGTCATCCTTTTGCTCTCAGCCCTTCTTCCTTTGGGATGTGGTTGCCATTTCCTTTGGGATGTGGTTTCTGCTTTCCATCTCCAGCTGTCCCTGGGAACGCATGGACTGAGGAGAAAACTGAATGCTTGGTAACAAGTAGCCTCCTTGTCCCAGTGAAAAATATGATTAATAACTCTCATAGCTGAGTACTCACTATAGAGTCACTAATGGTATAGAAAACATCATTCTGCAGCCAACAGCAAAATGCGAGAGACATTTGTTACACGAGCAGTGTAACTTGCCCTTCTGCTAGTGAGGTGCATTGTTAGTTCATTGTTAAAATTACCTATTTAGTTCAGTTTGGAAGTCCCTGATACATGGATCAATGCCAAAAAATCCCAGCCCTCCATTCTCTGGAAGGTCACGTGAGTTGCCAGCCTTTTTGCGTGCTTCAGCTGCAGCTCCTGTCCCAAAGCCTTGTCAAAGAACTGCACATTATGCCTCAAAAGTTCCCACATTCAGAACGAAATGAAGTTTTCACCAGCACTTTCCCAGCAGGGAAGAGAAATTGCATATGCCACCCTGCCTTTCCCAACAGAACAAAGGGAGCCTTTTGTTCTTTGCTGTTCACCTACGGCTTCAGAATGGGGAAAAAAAAAAAGTTGCCTTTCCTTTCCCGGGAGGCTGGCCTACAGCAACACATGGATATTCGCCGTCTCCAGGAGAGGCTTTGCTAACAAAAGGAGAACGGAGCTCTACCTGAGGCATGCTTCCTCGTGAAAACTTTCCAACACTCTCCTTCTCTTCCTTATCCGTAAATGTCCCAGTTTAGAAGAAGTGCTTTTCCCCTGTGGGAACCTCATTGATGCGCGTCTGCATAGCACACACAGCGTCCTAACACACTGCCGTCTGCTCCATGCAGGCGATGCTGGAACAGCCTGCAGCGTGGTCAGGATCACGCTGAACCGGAGCAAAGGCAAAACCTGTTTCTTTCAGTATCTCAAATCCAGCTGTCAGCACATTGCAGTGGCATTAAGGGGTAAATCATATAAAACACAGTTCCTGGAGCACCCACAAGGGAGTTCCTTCCTGCAGCTCCTCACACGCTGGCTGGCGCTGCTGAAACACAGCCTGACCACAGTGCTGCTCCTACAGGATGTTTTTCATTCTCACGCAAAGCAATTACTCCAGCCATAACAGGCTGTTTGAAGTATAATCGCAGCCCATCATCCCTTCTTTCTGGGCAGTCCTTTCCGATGCTTCTTCTGCGAGAGTTTCCCCACCACATTTCCAGGGTGAGGACATCCAGCTGCATCTGGTTTCAACACACTGAAGCTCTTCTGCATACAGGTCCTCATGCAGGTTGCATCCTGAAGTATTTAATGGAGTCATATTGAGAAAATGCCTTCAGAAATTTGGCTTTGAATGGAGAACAGGGGACCTGCAGCCAATTTTGCATTAAAATAAATGAGGAGAAACCTGAGACCCGTAAGGTGCTGCTAGCTCAAAGGAAGGGGATGACTTCTGGTGTCTTCTTGAATGTTATTCCACTGCATCCTGGTGGATCTCACACTGTTTTCTATGTGTAAATACTCCATATAGAGTTAAAATCAAGCTTAGCATGGAGAACAAGATTACTACAGTTTGTGGGACTGCTAGCTGACAAAAAAAATAAATCACTTTTGCTCCTTTGTTTTGCTTAAGAAGTGAAATTTCGCAACTTTTATCTTTGTAGTTCAAATTTTTCAGTAGCTATCTCACTTTGTCTGTCTCTCTGCCTGCCTCTCTCCAGCACTGTTTCATCACTTAATGGCCTCAAGTTGCGCCAGGGGAGGTTTAGATTGGATGTGAGGAAAAATTTCTTTACTGAAAGAGTGGTTAAACATTGGAACAGGCTGCCCAGGGAAGTGGTTGAGTCACCATCCCTGGAAGTATTTAAAAGACGTGTAGATGAGGCGCTTAGGGACATGGTCTAGTGGGCATGGTGGTGTTGGGTTGACGGTTGGACTCGATGATCTCAGAGGTCTTTTCCAACCTTAATGATTCTATGATTCTATGATTCTCATACCCTTCAGGGCTGTTCACTTTTGGAGGTCGCGGGGGTGGCTGTTTTGCAGCGTGCCAGGGCACTCCTGCACGGTGCAGCCTGCTGAGCAGCGCCGCTCCCCAGAGGTGGTCCCGCAGAGGGTCCCGCAGAGCCTGGGTTCCTGCAGGTCATCGAGACAAGTCAGCATCACCATACCGGGGAGCATCTGCTGCACCAGACCCATGCACAGAGCACCCGGGGACATTAATTAACAACCCCACATGCTCATTTCAGGCAGTATATAAGTTGTTTTCTGCATCATGGGTTCAGTGTTGCCAGGAGCACAGCACTTGTGTTTACGAGTAAGCTCTATGGGAGGCAGAAGTTTTAGCATCTTCAGGGGAGAACGTTACAGAACTGGTCCCAAAAAATTTTCAGAAGGTCTTCGTTGCTCCCATGCTCTTATTCTTGTCTGTAAATATTTTAATGTCAATATAAAGTCCCTAAAGGACACTTAGGAAAACAAAGCCTCTAACTCTGCACCTAATACTAAAGCATTCACATAGCAATTTGATTTTCTTTCATGTTGATATTGTTGCCATAATATATACGAAGCGGAGGAGGCTACATGGAGGTCTTATTGTTTTTACTCTAACTGCTCTGTGCGGGGAGCTGGTGTCTGGTTCCAGCTGATGTTGCATTTGTTCTCCAGCCCTGGGGCGTACGAGAGCAAGGGTCCACGGGTCTCACTGAGGACCTGCACACGGGTTGTCTTTCATTGCAACAGCAGCTTCTCAAAGCCAGGATACTCTCACTCCTTAGCTGCCTCTTGTCAACTGATCCTTTACTCTTCTGTAGGCGTTTGCTTAGGTACTGCAGGGTCTTGGTTCTCCACATAACACTTAAATCACTGGGAAGCTTATTGCCACAAGCTGGGTGTATCCCACACCGTAACCTATACGCAGAGGCTCTAGCCGCTGAGGGGGATTAATGCCCTTCAGAGGGGTTGATTTACAATATTTGGGGTGGTCAGAACATAAATATGACCATATTTATATTCCTGAGTGTTTTGCTTCTGGGTGGATGTCAGGTCTGAGAAACTATTTGTTGTACGATCACACCCATTATCACCCTGGGTAATTTGAACAAGTGACTGAGAAGGAAATGGTTCCAGATTTGCTGCCAGTCTCCCCAGCCATTCATTCCCCCTTCCAACGCTCTCCTTATTTCTACTTCTTCCATATTTATAAAAAACGCGTAAGTCCATGGGATTAACTTTTGGTGTTTTTCACTTTAGACTTCTAGCTTTTAAGAATTTTTTGGGGTTTTTTTCTGCTTCTTTTTTTCAAGTGGACTCTAAACTGCTCATGTGACTCATGTTTACTCAAGTGAACCCTATGTGGTTTCTAATGAGCTGGGAGGAAGGAGGTGTTGAAATGGAGAGAGAAGTACCAGAATTCAGGACAATGAAATATTTACCTTGTGGGGAAAAAAAAGTACTTTTGGGAATAGCCTGCTTTTAGTGCCCTGCTTCTTGAAAGCACAGTTATTAGGAATAACAGCAGTTTCTGAAGAAAGTAGTTCTCTTTATTTCTCTGCCTGCTGCACTTCAGCAGG
>NW_008824806.1:275495-278550 GCF_000699105.1 Pygoscelis adeliae | reverse complement strand
TTTTTCAGCCCTATCTTCTTTAAAACTGGTTTGTTCAGTTAACTATTATTTACCACTGAGAAATGAAAATACCTATTCCATTAGTTAAATGTATGGCGCTCAAAGTGTGAACAAACCCATGTCTGACACTTTCCACAGCGTTATTATTTGCACCGCACCCACTACTCAGAGGAATCTAATCCTGCTGCAAATACGTCGCCCCGCTCACGCCACCTAACCAGTGCAGGGCATGGGAAAAGGGCTGCGCTGCACTTCACCGAAGCATTCATTGTTATTAACAATCGTGATTATAAAGGAAAGAGTCGACTCCCCTGGTCTCTACCAAAAGTGCTTCAATGACTTTTGGCTGTGTGCGCTGCTGCCGCCGCCGCAGCTCGGTCGGCGTGTTGCTGGCAGCGCGGTGAAGGTATCATCGCACTTAAATCCACCCCACTGACTGCAGGGCACCACGGTGCAGCTGCTTTTCTCCTCTGGTCTCTTGAATCAGGTACTTCCTTCTCTCTTACACCAAATAAGTTATTGGCAACGGGTTACGTAATTAAGCAAATTAATTAGTGTAATTTATTTTCCTCTGCCACGTTTAAACTTTTAATTAATCATAATTAAATGATTCATGTAAATGTGTGTATAAATCACTTTGAAACCTGAAGAAAGAATGCCAGTTTCCCAGGTTAGGTCAGATGGAAGTTGTGGTAGACTGACCAAACTCTGGGAAAGTACTTGCTAAGCGTATTCCCTCAGCCATTTTCTGCTGGTACAGCCAGCCCTTCACTGCTTTTGGTAGCGTTTGACTACCAAGACTCCAAAAATTATGTGGCTGTGAATCACTGGCATTTCAACACGGTTTTCTCTAAATAAATATTTTCTTTAGGAAGACAAAAGAGAAGAAAAAAATTGTCTCAAATTTTCCCTCTTGGTATTTGTTCCGTATGTGCAAGAAAAGAGCAAGCAAATGGTAATATTTCTCAACAAGGCACTTCTTAGATTCTTTGAGAGCAAGTTCTCCCTGCTACAAGCAGCAGGTGTACCTCGCAGCATAGAAAGCAACAGCTTGGTTTTATCTCATAAGAAATGTTGTGCAACCTCAGTGTCCCTTGAAGAACCTCATTTCCACCAGAATCTGACACACCCACCCCATGTAAAAAGAGATTAAACAAATATTTAATTTTGTCTGACTCATTGCTTTTCGAGCTACCAAACCTGTATCTAAGGGATGTTCGCTTAAATCTGCTTGCCTAAACTGATGAGAAAAGCAGAACTGAGTCGTAAACTTCAGTGCAAGAAGGATGCGCTGTCAGTGCCGGGAAATTGCATCCTCTTCATCTTGTGTGATGGAAGGGAGGTGCGGGACAGAGCAGGGAGAGAGCACGGGCCGTAGCATCAGCCAGGGAAGCCTCGTACGAGAGCGGGTTGTTGCTGCTACAGTCGTGAATCAGGTTGTGCTGCGTCACATCTCAGTGACGTGACAGTGAGAGAGAGAGACAAAAACCCTCTTTTGAGATAGGGCTGGGACATGGTGAGATGTCGGGTAACAGAATGATGCTAATACATATTTGGCTACAATTGATTAGAAAAATTCATTGATGAAAACCAACTTAGGACACTGTCCCTGAATACCGACAAATATCCAGGAGGTTTTTTTGTCTCAAAACAAAATTGTGAGAACACACGCCTTGGGTCAGTGATCTTTTTTTTGTTCGAATATGTTTCACGTAACAAAGAATCAAAAATAGTTTTTAAAAGGCTTATTCCAAAATGGAAATACAGGGAATCTTTTAGCCTGACAACTGCTGAAATGTGATTTTTACTGTTTTTCAGACAACTTTGGTTAAGTTTTTATTAAGACAATTACCAAAAACTGAACATAAGGATTTTTAAAATAACTTTTTTTGGAACAAAGTTTTCCAGAATTTTTAATAACCTGCAATAAGCTCTGTCTGGTAATGGCGGCAGGTTATTCTTTCTCTGTATGCTTTACAATTTACAATGCTTTACACAATGTTTCAGGGTATCTATCTACCTGTGTCTGTATATCTTTTTTCTCGTAGAAAGTGTTCATATTTTCTGGAACTTTTCGGATGAATTTGGATCCTTACGGGCAGTGGAATGATGAAGAAATATGGAAAGTTGCAGAAGAGGTAAAACTGTTCAGTGTTACTTGTATCCCTCTGGTGAAGCGGTTACAGCAGAGTGCAGTGTAGGCCAAATGATTGTCATATGTTACATTTATATAGAGTCTTAGGAAAAAAGTGCTGAGGAAAGACAATGCTATGCTATAAACCACGTTTCCTTATATTACCTAGTAAAAAGGCACCTTTGTCAGAGATTAAAAAGAAAAAAAGATAAACTTCCATACAACACGGTCTGGGTTCCTCATGCAGTGATTTGGCGTAGGTGAGGTTTTATGTTTGGCTCTGCTGGGTGACCCTGAGAGAAAAAAAAGTGGAGGAAGCTGATATAGCAAAACGTCCTGTCATGTTTTCTCATTGTAATGCTTTGGCAAATATAGGAAATCTCTGCAAGGCATTTTTCTACCAAAATATGTAAAAACGACTATGAAACATTTTGGAGGCCAGAAAAAAAAAAAGAAAAACATCTGTGGCCTCTCCTAGAAATAAGGCTGGTGTTACTGCAATAGGAAATATTTATAGTCAGCTTAGAAAAATCTTTCCTCAAAGTATTTTCCAGGTATTGCGATTCTCAGGCCAGTGTAAAGCCAGCTGAGAAGGAGCACTCTGACACCACATTCAGGCTTACGTTCTGCTTGTGTCACGGGCAGCAGCCTGCTCCATGGAAAATAAGAGTCATGGAATATTAGATTTTATGAACCTGAAGGTTTTCTTCTAATTTTATGTTGAGGTTTTAGCAACATTTATTTTTTTCAAGATCAGGGGCCAGATTTTTACAGTTCTGTTTCCACCTTGAGCTGAACCCCCTGCATTACGGTTGTCAGGTGCCACCTATTGGCTCTGATAGTGCTTAATAGGTCGTACAGGTGTACGTAACGCCTGGAGAAAAGGCAGATGAGAGTTACGGGAGGGAAAACGCTGCAGCC
>NW_008824806.1:269881-275480 GCF_000699105.1 Pygoscelis adeliae | reverse complement strand
AGAGCTGCAGCCCAGAAACAAGATTTCTCTTTCCACGGTAGGGATGCCCTAATTAATACAGACTCAGTAATGAATTGGTGCCATTTTCCTTGTCCATAGCAAGTCTCAAGTATCAGTAAATGCTTACAAGTGTGGGACTTAACCCAAAAGCTTCCTCCTTTCCCATCCAGAAGGTTTACTCTGTCTCTGCTCTCTCTCTTTTGGGTTTATCTAATTTCTTCCCTATGTTTGGAAAAGAGGAAAGTAGACACTTCCTATGAGTAATTTACTGTGAAATGAAAACATCATGACATTTTTGGTTAAATGTGTGACAGGAGCTTTTCTGTCAGTCCTAGCAGAGGCAACAGGGCGCTCAGTGCTGTGCTGCTCTGCTTCTCTGAGGCTGGGGAAAAAATGGAGTGTGGATTAACCTCCCCTTTCTTGAAACAGACAAGCTCTGCTTCTGCTTTTGAGGATTGTTTTCACTGCACGTGTGAATCGAGCCTGGGATTTTAAAGAGCTAAACCTCATTTACAAGGGTGTGAAGAAAAAATATTTTGAAGTGTTTATCATTAAGGAGTTTGGCAAATCCGTATGTGATACAGAGTTTTTCATTGCACAGGTGAGAGAGCAAAGCAAACAGAAAAGAAAAAGAGCTGTAATACTTTTTAGTAGGAGTGATTGGATTGTTTACGAAGTTCATGCTCTTGAAATCTGGCTTGTTAGCGACAGTGAGTCAGCGTAACTTCGGGAGCATGGCACAGAAAGAAAGTTAACTGTCAGCTTATCCCTGACCCCCGTTGGCTGCTGAGGATTTAGGGGATCCTGCTGAGATCAGCATCAGCTTTTTATGCTCCTCGCAATCAGCTGCAGAGAGCAAAGTGTTGTCTGAACAGATGTCAGGTGCTTCACTTTTTATTGCCCCCACATTTCAGCACCTGAATCTGTCAGACTTGCGTCAACTTTTGAGGCCAAGTTTTACTCTTGCAGTCAGCTGTCTGGACCCTACAGATACACGGAGAGACCTTGTGCAGTTTTAGGAAGAAAGCACCTTTTGCAGCCATTAGGTGCAAAATTTCATTAAAGGACACGATGTGTGTTCAAAAGAGGAGTGAGGAACAAATCAGTGGCCTTAATTTTGCTTATAAATAAAACCATGAACTCTTCAGAAACTCAACAGATGTACCCACACACCCCAGTTTAATATGGTTTCCATGTAAAATAAAAACACAAAGGAGGAATTCCAATTTTTTTTGCCCTGGAATGAAAATGAATGGCAGATCAGTAATATTTCAAAAATCCAAGGGGGGCTCTTCATAAACCACTCGGGTTGCATCGCATTTTTATAACGCCTTTTGGAGCAATGCAACTCACACATGTTTCCTAGTTCTCATCTTTTACAAAAATTTCTCTGTAAACGCTGCTGGTTAGGCCCAGGAGCACAGTCGGTTTGGACCTGTGGAAGATGCAAAGCTTTGCTTTGAGGTGTACGAAATGCATCTCCCAATGAGAGCAAAAAGGAGCGCTGGAAGAAACAGTCAGAAGACATCTCCTGGCCTGGGTTCTGGTTTCTGGTCCAAGTGAAGCAGCTTCACTTGGCACGGGCACCCCTCTGAACATTTTGTCAGCAGTGCTAGAGGGAAGCCTGTGATGCCGTTAGTATGGACAAAGTGCACAAGACCTTTGGGGCAGCAAAAGGAGCAGATGGAAACGCTCTTAGAGCCGTAGAGACCACGGCCGTGGTGACCTGGGTTATTTTCTCTGTTGCTGTAATGTAGCATGTGAATTTTGGTCGTTTCTTTTTACCCTCCTAGTAACCAAAGAGGCCTGGTTTCCTTTCAAAAATCACTTTCCTTGACATCTCCGAGGATGTACATCACTGCAGGATAAAAAGTTTCAAATATATTGCTTTCTCTAGCCTGCTAACTCAGAATGTTTTGGTCAAAATGCCAAAACTCATTGTATGTGACAAACAAATGAACCATTAACCCTCAGCTTCCCAACATAAATCCTAGCATGTTGTAAGAGTCAAATATTTCAGTGCTTTTCACATCATCAAGCTACTAGCTTGTAGTCTTTGTAGGACAGATGCTCCTTTTCATCAATTTATATTTTCTCTTCGCTGTCAGAAATGAAAGGCAAGGAAATTAAAGGCACTGATTGCCGTACCCCCAGTCAGCAGTAACTGTACCTCACTGATTTTTCCTCTCCTTTTTCTTTCCGGCAGGTTGGGCTGAAGTCTGTAATTGAGCAATTTCCAGGCCAGCTTGATTTCGTTCTTCTGGATGGAGGCTGCGTCCTCAGCCACGGCCACAAACAGCTGATGTGCCTTGCCCGGTCAGTTCTCAGCAAAGCTAAAATCTTGCTGCTCGATGAACCAAGTGCTCACCTGGACCCTGTGTACGTTTTGATCGTTTCTTCTATCTTCTAGTATGAAATAAGAAAATCAGTGCGGCAACACCACCAAAAGAGACCTTCTGTAACTTGTCCGGTCCGTTACTAAACCTGATTTCAGTAATGTATGTTAGTAATTCTGCATGGGGGGTCAGGGAAGCCTGGTTACAACCTTAGCTTGACGGCTGATAGGCGCTTTCACAGCAGAAATGCGGCACACTGAGACACTGCAGAGTGTTGGTGTCCGTGCACGTGAGCTTTACAGCACACAGCTAGACTATTACATACCATCAATAAAGTTGTGAGCTGTGCTGGCATGTACGTTGCGGTCTAAACACTGACGCTTGTTTGCCTTTCAGAACTTCCCAAGTGATCAGGAAGACTCTGAAGCACGCGTTTGCCAACTGCACGGTGATACTCTCCGAACACAGGCTGGAGGCGATGCTGGAGTGCCAGCGATTTTTGGTGAGCATTTCTCGTAGTCTCACGTACTGTTGTTTCATTACATTTGATGAACGTGCAAAACACACCAAGCAGAATTGATGAAGATGGCTGGATTGATGGGGGTTATTCAGGGCAGTTGAGCAACCTAGTCACCTGCAGAAGAGCAGCAGGCTCCTGTTTGCTCTTTCACATGAGCTGTCATAGACACCTGTGTTCAGATGAGCTGGGTCACATTATGGAAGAGCTGGATTCCTTCTTTCAACCAGAAGGACAGTTGTGTAGGTGACCCAGCTGCTGATCCAGGTGCCTTATATTGCCGATTGGCTCAGGAGCGCCAGAAAAATCCCAGCTTCTCACAGAGCTTTACCATTGCTAATGCAGAAACATTGCTCTTGAGCAATGGGAGGCTCCATGGGGCAGAGGGGTTTCCTGAGGAAACATCTGATGGTCAGAATCACTGATGTCTTTCATCAAGCCACTTGAATATTGCTTTCTCGTTTAATCAAGGCACGCAGCCTCTGCCCGGAGCAGGTTTCCCACCATCTGAACAGCATTTTAGCAACAGAGCTGCTAAAAGCTCTTTCCTGTCAGACCTGTGCCCTCACCTGAGACGTGCTGGCACTGCAGTGCGAGCGCAGGAGCCTGATTTTTCCCCATCTGCTGCCTGACAGGGGAGGCTGGCACAGCCGTACAGGGCAAACCTGTTGTCTCCTTCAAACACAGGCCGGCAGCGCTTCCTTGTTTGGCGAGAAGAAAGCAAAGAAGGCCTGGCACCTTGCTGGCAGCCTTCTCCCTCCGCCTGTGACATAACTCTGTTTTCTGCAGTTAACGCTTTCTTAACCTGGCAATTTGGCAGTGCCAGGGAAATGCCATGGTACCTGGAGACTTCAACAACCAATCTCAGAGGTAAAAATCAAGTTGCAAGGAGAAACCAGCAAGGCCAACGGCATTTTGTAACTTGAGCAACAGGCACCTTTTCCACATGTTAAAATTTTAACATCTGTTTTTATGGTTGTAAATAGAAATTGCAAACTGTAAACCGGGCTTTTCCTGTTAGAAGATCTCTGTTATGTCTTCATGTCTCTTCCCTGCTCCATTAGTTGTGTTAACTGAATTCTGTCAGCACCACCATTGCCCATCTAACGGGGCGATATGTCTCTTCAGGTAATCGAGGACAATAAATTGCGGCAGTATGAATCCATTCAGAAGCTGCTGAACGAAAAGAGCTCCTTCAGGCAAGCCATCAGCCACGCCGATCGCCTCAAGCTGCTCCCGGTACACCACAGAAACTCCAGCAAACGCAAACCTAGACCCAAAATCACTGCCTTGCAAGAGGAGACGGAGGAAGAAGTGCAGGAGACGAGGCTGTGAGACGTGGCGTGGGCACCCTCTTTGTGGAGTGAATTGTCAGCAGTGCCCCACGATGACAGGACGGGCACTTCTGAACCTGCGGGAGCCATGCACAAATTGAACCTTGCAGGAGGTGTTCACTGCAGCGACTACACATGCATTTGGGAATTACTTCCTTTCCATAGTTAATCGTGTGCAAGTTAGTACATTCTTCGAAGTTTTGCCACTTGTAACGGTAAAACCAGACTTCCTTTGAAAAGCTGCTCTAATTCGGTACAAACGAGATGGCAAGCAGAAGTAACCTGCTTTGCCTGACATAATCATTTCAGAAAACTCTTTCTTAGAAACGTTCTTGCTGGGGCGAGAGGTCCAGACAGCAGGAAGAATGTGAGAAAAATAATCAAACCTGGGTGGAAAATAGAAGAATCAGAACGTAAAAAGCTTCTTTGGATTCACTTCCTGCAAACGAATTAAGGGACAATATCAGCAAGGGGCACAGAAAACTTCCTCCTCTTTTTTTTCATGCAGCAACTGTAATTTCAACTTAGCAGAAAAGCCCAAATGCCATTTCATAACAGCGCACCGCTCCGCGTGCATAGGTGAGAATGAAGGAGGAGAGGATACTGACTTGCAAGCCAGTCAACATCTGTCACGGCCCCACGGTTAAGGGAGAATTGGTATTTCCTCGTAAAGGCTAGGAGGCTGTCAGCCTGACCCTGCGCACGCTCGCAGCGGGGTGAGTGCGGGCTGGCGTCAGTATCTAGTGAAAGGTGGGACTCCTGGCAGTGGAACTCTAATAGTCCGCATAGGTCCGGTCCGGCACCTTTACAGGCTTTTTACTCTGGCCTAAAAAAAAACAACACAGAGGAAACCTCTCTGAAGTAGACTTTAATACCGAAATTAATTTTTATACTCTTCTGTTTTGCAGTTTTATGATGAAACTGAACTTTCTCTAGGATGTTTTATTTATTTTAATATTGTTGCAAACATTTGCTAAGGAAATTATGTATTTTAAGAGTGATTATGTACTATAAAGGGAAATATATTTGTACACAAATTTTATATTTGGATTGTTGGGGGGGGGTTTGCTACTAGATGTCACATTATGATAGAGCCGTTAAAAACGAGGGCAGGCCCAGAGTTAGGCCAGGTACTGTCCGATGCTGTCTTTGCGCACTAAAGTATTCTAGTGACACAGACGCCTGGGGTCACTTTTTTCCTTTGAATAAAAGAAAAATAAAAGAGAAACCGCCTGTACAACACGTTACAACACACACCCCGCGGTGCAGACACCGCAGACCTATTCTGCTACTGCCACTTCAGTCGTTGCTGCTCATCAGAACAGGGGCATCGGTTTTAATCACCGCGTCTTACTTATTACAGAGCTGGTGGAGGAAATCCAAGGTCCGCGCCCGGCCCGCGGTTTGGCCCG
>NW_008824806.1:246555-269700 GCF_000699105.1 Pygoscelis adeliae | reverse complement strand
GCGCTGGCCTCTCTCCGCCCGGTGGAACAACACGCTCCTGCAGGGGGAAGCAGCTGGGTCCCTCGCGGGCTCCTTTCTTCCCGCGGGGCAGTGATTTGGCAAAAGAAGGGCTCTAAAAAGAGCCTTTTTAAGGCCGCCGCTAGCGGCCGGTCGGCAGCACCCCCACTCAAACGCTTTACAAATACGAAGCGGTTATAACCGAGCTTTGTATCTCTCGCACCGCTTGAGCCCCAAAGCTGCAAAGAGCAGCACGTGCAAGTCTGGAAAATGAACTCCGTCAGGCACCACGGAGCAGCAGCCGCTGCCCCTCGGCTGTGACAGCATCCAGCTGGGCTGGGCGCCGCGCAGGAGAGCCGCTCAAGGTGCTGCTGGGTCAGGCTGAGCCTGCGAGCTCCGGTGCTCGCTCTGGAGCAACTGCTCACCCTGTCCCACTCTCGTTCTCCTCTAGCTCTGTCCCACGTTGCGTATTTTCTGTCCCGCACTGCACATTTCCTCCGCGAATACGCTTTTGTCTTCTAGCTTATTTTTTCCCACCCAATTCTTCATACTGTACTTTCATTCTTGCCTATCTTCTAGCGCTTCCCTGGGTCTCTTTCCTTTCTGCCTGCGTGAACATCTCCTTGCTTTGCCTACTTTTCTCCATGAAGCGATGCCTCTTGCTCGCGGAGAGTTCTGGGTACCCTTGAGTCTCCACTTACTTTGCCGTGCCACTCTTTCTCTGCCACTAAGCTCTGCTTGCTTTAGCCTTTATAACAACTGAAACCCAACGGTGTATTGAAGGAGCGTCACTTTTGAATCCCATCTCCATTCCCCCTGCCCCCTCAAATTGTCCACCTCACACCATCTCACACGGCCAGCCCTCCGTTTGCACAAGTCCTTACGGCGTACGTGGCCAAGCCTGGCCGGGAGGCCGGGGCTGCTGCAGTGCGGCCAAGCCCAAGGAGGAATGCCAAGGATCACTCTTTTTTCAGGACGTTACTCAGAGGAGCAGACATACCATGCGGGAGAGTTTATTATCTAAATAAACAAGACGATATGGAAAGATCAGCAAAAAAGAACCACTGCGTCATCAGAATCAGTGCGCACTTTAAAGCTTGCACAATTAGTAGCGTTAAATTTTTGGGGTCGTCGTCAGAGAGAGTTAGGAGGTGGCAAGTTGGACTCAGCGGACAAGGAGACATTTCAAGAAAGGAAAAGGTAAATACAGCAGGAGCACGTAGTAGAGGGGACGTATGTGGAAGCTGCTGATACAAACACCCAGAAGGAGCGCTCTGAAGGAAAAAAAGTCAGTCAACTGACTGCCCCCCGCCCTGTAGGACACGCTGCCCAGCACTCATCGAAACAGCTTCTGCCATCAGTACCCGGCTCCCACCACCGTACTGCCCGTCCCGAAGAGCCCAGGCAAGATCCTGCAGAAATCGCTCGCTCTCTGCCCTCCGAGGGCAAGTGGGAAACGGCTGGAGAAGACTGTGCTGTTTCTTTCAGTCCAAACATTGTACTGCCTCAGCTGCTTCGGAGCTCAGGCTGGAACAGGGGGTAAGTCGGTACCAGCCTCCGTAAGGAGGAGGAGGAGGAGGACAGCATCCGCTTCCCAACAGAGGGCGAGAAGAGCACGGTGCCTTCTAGAATAGGCGTTCTTGTACTTGCTGTCGGTGGGATAACAGCTCCCTGGGCTGCTTGCCTGAAGCTGGGCTGGGAAGTTGCACGTGCTGCTCATGGTGGAAAATGGAGCACAAGGGGCAAAAAATTAAAAAAAAAAAAAAAAAAAAAAGAAAATGAGGCTGTGACCCAAGCACGGCGGAAGAAAAGAAAAAACAACGATGACCTTCATAAACACAGGCTGAGCATTATTTAAGAGAATTTTTTCTTTTCACATGCTTTACTTTGCATACATTTGATAAAACAAAACAGCTACATAAAAAAAGAATACCCCTCCCAAAGCGCTTTGTTATTAAAAACACACACTTGTACCATTAAAAGGGGGTGGGTGGGGGTGGGTGATATATGGCCAAAGAGGAGAGCACGCTGACTCCAGTACTACACATGAAGATTTGCTTTTACAGCCCGCCTGGAAGAAACCAAAAAAGTTGAAGAGTGAAATTACCCTGCAAAGGATCTGTGGCTCTCCTTAAGGACGGAGGAGAAGGGAGGACAAACCGCTCACAGGGCACTCAGGGCAGCCGCGCCCGAGCAAGGTTAGCCTAAACAGACTCGAACTCCGCACATTTAGCCACCTTCGTGAAGCTTACAACGTAACTACACGAAGCAGCTTGATAATCGTCATTAGTGGGAACCGCTCAATATCTCACTGGGCTCCAACAGGCCCGCTCTTAAAAAACAACTCTGCTTTCACAGTTGCCCAACTGGTGTCTTACCAGTTCTAGCATTTTATTCATGAAATGTCTATTTCCCAAGTCTTTCTTAAGTTCCACCTCCTCCGTTCCCACAAGCCTCACGTCCCTCAGCCTGCGACACCAGTATCAGAGCTGCTAAACGCCCGCTTGCCTCCGCACCTCCTGGATTCTGTCCGGTCCAAGCGACAGGTTTAAGTTATTATTTCCATGAGACGTGGCAGTTCTCGGAAAAGGTGCCTTTTAAAACATTTCCTCACGTTAGGATTAATTCTGAATTGGTCTTAATTGTTGGAGGTCAGTTCAGAAGTGTATAGTTTGTTGCATTTTGTTTACTTTTTATCTAAAAAGTATTCTGGTAACTTTTTTCTCCTCTTTCTGGTACAGATTTGGTATTTCAGCTCTACCATTACTTGGCTATGATTTAACATTGGGGGGAAAAAAAAAAAAGCACTTTAGAAGCGTGTGTACAATTGTTCACTAATGGACAATTAATTGCTGCCTAAAAATCTTGCAAATTAAGCAACGTGCAATGCAATACAGTAACACATTTCCTTTACAAAACCCCGTGTTCTCCAACCAATTTCCTCTTCCTGGGATAAACAATATCACTTTTAATTTTATTCACCAGGACTTGCCTCAGCCTCAAAATACAACCCTTGTAAACGCAACTGGAGGTTTTCAAGTGATGTCCAACTTTCTTGCCTGTTATTTTCTCTTCTTTCTCAACAGGTTCCTTCTCGTTGTGGTCAAAGCTTTAACGTGTGAATGGGTTTTCTTAGTTTCCTCTCCCCAAAACCTTTTAAACACAGTATATAAAAACGAATGTCCGTGTCACTCCGATAGGCTCGGGGGCCTACAGTTACTATTGCTGTCTCTGTGGTGAGCCCGTGAGTTTGGTGCAACCTCTGCAGCCGGACGACCCCTCTGCTGAGAAAGTGTTTCCCCTCCTCCAAACTTCCTTGTGTTCCTCTAAATCCTTGGAATTAAAAGTCCGTCCTTTCTGATATCTTAACTGTATGCAAAGCAAACTTCCGCCTTCCGAGTCTGCCTTTGCTACAACCCAGCACAAACACGCCTCGTGCTGCCTCGACAGTCGCTTTTGACTTCAAGTTTCTGAAGAACAGCCCACTTTGTAATTCTAAAATCGCTTAACTATGGTTTGAACATCATAAACATCGCTTCAGCCAGAGTTAGCACCAAGAAAGCGGTCCCTCATCCTTTCTCCAAATCGGCTCCTTCCACAAGCATCTTCTACCTGTAGAGGCTATTCTGCTTCTCCAGTTTTACTGGAAAGACGGAGGGTTGATTTACAAATCGCTTGAGCTGTATTACGGGAAGAGACGAGCCTCAGAAGTTCAGGCCCTCTCATTTTGCTCTCGTTGATGAGTGTTGCTGCCTTTGTTGAATGATGGAGCAGGTTTCTTCACACTTTTCATTTTGGAGCTCGTGCTCAGCAGCTGAATAGCTGAGGCAAATATTGTCCGATGGACTCAGACATTCTTTTAAGGAACATGCTCCATGTTCTTTGTCCAGATATAAGAACCGCAGGAGAGATGCTGAAAGCTTTTATTTTCAGGACTCACTTGAAGTGGAGAGCTGGAAAGGTTAGGGCTTGCCAAGGTCATTGGTGGATGAGAATGATCTTTCACGTTCCCCTGGTTGAAGAGATTGAGTCGTGTATAAGGAATACGGTGTAGTCAGACAGGGGCTAAACGAGAAGTCTTTTCGCTGACCTGGTGGCCTGTGGAGGCTTCGATGCAACCTTGGAGGCTTCCCTGTACTTCCCTGGATCTCGCTCCACACAGGCAGGGCATCTCTATCTTCGCTTACCTCACCTCTTTTAAAGACATGGAAAGGGGTAATAGATGGGAGCGGAGTGGGGCGTGGAGTAGTGTGGTCCACCATGGACGGCACACTTAAAACCTCTCTGCTTCAGACACAAGGAGGAATGAAGAAAGAAGAGTTTGCTCATTACTAACCCAAAATGAGAGTAGTTGACGTTACAAGTCATGTATGAGGAGCGCTGTTTGTGGCATCACGGGAAGAGACACAAGATACGGTGAAGCCCTGAGCTGACGAACAGAGCCTTGCCGTGCTTCTGCACAACCTGCCACCATCCAAAGGATAAACCAACGGAGAAGCCGGTATGTTCACGCCCCGACTATTTTGTGGTTATGCGGTTTTCACCATCTGAGGCCAGGAACTGATATGGCCTAACAAGGGAGCTTAACAATCACTAAAGGAGATAAGATTTGCTTAGGAGATCTGCAAAATACCGTGTGATCAAAGATGTGTGAAGATCACGGTCTGTGTTGAACTGAAAGACAGACAAACAAAATGACAGCAGGTAGAAGTCAAGCGGGGAAGAGATGCAGATGGAGAGAGATTAGGACAGCAGGCTGAAAAGAAAGGGTAATGAGGGCATTGAAAGGCAATGCTAAATTTAGCAAGAGACCTAACTTTCAAACCATGAACAGATGATCAAAGTTACTCTGTCTTCTGCAGGTTTTCACTCAAAGTACAGCACAGACGACTTTTCATGCTCACAGACAATATACAGAGTCTTAAAATAGATCTCAAAACATGCTTTGGGACAGAGCGCCCAAGATCTGCCCACACAGAAACACACTGCTAACTCTTGATCTAAACGAGGTCTGACATTTCCAAGGTGTATTTTCAATGTAGAACAAACCTGGCTTAGAAGCATGTGAGGATCTTTCTTCTTTTCTTATAGCTCTTCTTTAAAAAAAAAATGATTTATTGTTATTAGAGATCCTGATGTTGCAACTCGTGTGATCACGGCAAAAATCGTTTTCCGTTTTGTCTTCCTCCTCCCCAGGAAATCCATGCCTGAGCTCCTCGCACGTGCTGCCACACCGCCGCTCACACCGCTTCAGCGCGTAAGGGGTCCCAGTCGCTGAGACCCACTGCTCTGACCCACAGCGGTTCGCAGCTGACTCATTCTGCTAAGAACCAGCTGCAAAAGTAGCACCCCATTTTTCATCCCCACCCCAAATTTACTGAAAAAAAACAATAAAAAGAAATCAACCTTTAGAGGAGTCATCGGTATTCGGTTATATGTTACTATCACACAAGAAATTGAAGATTTAATGAAACGGTGATTACCAAAAGACATGGTTCTTTCTAAATACATTGTGTGGGAAATGATTACAGAAATAAGCTTCTAATATCTATATCTGCAGAGATAACACACACACACACACACACACAAACCAAGAGACAGAAAGACAATATGCAGTACAAAAATTTTATTGACATGAGTTTGGGATGACTGTTTTACATATAAAGGTGAAGCGTTGGGAAGCAGTTAGGCAACCCTTTCCTCTTCCAGGCTTAATTTGAGAAAAACGCTACTTTGGAAGTTATAGGCATGACCACGTTACTGTCCGTAGCTCTGAAACCCACCTCCTGACAGCCCATCAGAAGGCGTCTAAGTCTGATCTCGAGAAAACTCTGCACTTTCCTCTGCCTACCAGAGGAGGTATCGAGACAGCGAGCGTTCCCGCGTTATCCCAGTTCACAAGTACGTAACTGGAGCCACCGTAAGGAGAGACCGGGGAAATATTCCCTTTGCAGAACCTCTCCCTCGGGGGAACATGATCTACCTCTGTAGTGGGGGGGGGAATGAAGAAGACTTAATTTTAACTGCAACTCAAGTATTATTTCACAGCAATTACATCTTAAATCCACAATAGAACTTGATAATTACATAGTAACTCCTGTTATCGCTACTACATTATCTCTGATAATACCGTAGTTAAGCTTGTGCTCAAATTCCTTTTCAGTAAAATCTGTTTCTGTAAAACACTATTATTTCTCGAATACTTTTAAAACACTAATGAAGTATATAAAAGTTTTTACAGTATACAAGAAAAACTAAGTTAATAAATGATCACATTTTCTGCAATTCTATCAAAGAACAAGAGTGAGAAAAATAACTTTTATTGCATTTTAATTTCTCAATCTCTTTCCTTTTTAAAGGACAAAAGTTATAACGGAAATTCATGACGTTTTAGATGAAGAGAAGCTTGGGAGAAACAAAATCACAATTCAGCAGGCAGACGATGGGGAAATCAAAGTATTTAATATGGCTTGTAGCTGAAAGTAATTGATCTGCACGTCCAATCATTTTAGTTATTGCCACATTCCATTAATTTCTCATTAAGTGAGGATAGAAACATGTCTTTAAAATGCATGTACAATAGCTTTAAGCCATTGCTGTACATATTGTGCAACTCATCTGAATGCAGCTTAACACGTGAACTTAATAGAATATATTTATGTACAGTATATACACAAACAGAATCCTGTGGTAGTACCCCTGAATATTATCATTTAAACGAGTAATTTCATAATAAAAGAAGAAAAAAAAACCCACCTGTGAAGGTGGCAAAACTGCCCATTTCTGAAGTTTAAATCAATATAATTTCCAGCTGATTTACATAGAAATAAACCTGTGGTCCTGTACAAACTTTACATTACAGGGAGACAGTTTATTTTTAAAAAATATTTACATATTTGAGTACTTGGTTCTTTGCCATAGAGATTATAGGAACACAGAAAATGGTATGGTAAGCAGGTTTATTTATTAGATTTTTCTATTTGTTCTTTTTTGTGCAAATTCCAAATCTCTCTTTTTGTGTTATTATCTGCCTCTATTTGCCTTGTATTACTGCTGCTGCTTTTTTTAGTATTCTGAGAAGGCTGGGTGACTTTACTTCTAGGAACAGGAAGAAAAGATCTAACTCTCGAAACACCCAACTCCGTCTTTGATTTACTGTTGCTGCTTTCCACGGTTTGACTGCTGCTGAGAGGACGCATTCCATCCTGCGAATAGAAGAGAGCATTTTCTGTATGAATAATTATTGCCGTTTGACCTGAAAAACCACCAGCCAACCCTACCAGCCCCATGCAACCCTTGTTATTTACAGTATTCTGCAGTTTAGTATGACAGCTTCTTACTAGCCGGTGAACAAGCAATGGCTCTTTTTTGCTTCTTTGGCTAAAAGGAAATATCATCAACATCTTAGAACACCAAGATAAGTCAGTGGGGTTTTTTGCAACGCCATTGGAAAAAACTGGAATTTGATTCTCAGAGGTCTCAATTTCAGAAGTACCCAAATAAAAAAAAATGTGGTCTCTCTTTCATTACTGTGGAAAAATGACAGCTGCAGCCACAGCTAAAAGGGAAAAATTGAAATTTTGGTAGTTATGAGCGAAAAATTCAGCTTTACAACTTGAATAAAGATACTCACCTTTTTTTTGTACCATCAAGGCCATAAATAATAACAAAATAATCATGGCAAAAATAATACTTCAAGAAGGGAAGTTGAAATGCTAGTTACATTTTAATCCCCAAACCTAGAGATTGCTTTCTTATGAATTAGATTTTAGCATCTCAAATTATTTATGCTGAGAAGCTGCACGCTTAAAACGTGGACCATATTCACCCTGCCCAAATTTAGGTACCCGAAGTGCCAAAGTCAGGCATGTTGCCACTTTTTGTTCCTTTACAGTCAAGGAGAAAGAGGTTAGTTTAGCCATTTTATGAGGGCCACTAACATATATCTTTCATGAGAGATGCCTACCTTTCCACTGACCGGAAAGGAGAATTAGGACCTTAACTGTTAGCATCACTTGAATCCAGATCATCATCTGGGAAGCAATATTAAAAAGTTCATTTTCACCATCAGCTGCTGCTCTTCACGTAAAGGTTGGTGGCATGAAAACAGACTATTCATCACTGTCTGTTCCTTATTAATCCTTGATTCCATCAATTTGTTTGTATCCTGGATCAGAGATTTTGCACCTCTTGCCAGTTTTCTCTTTCTCCTTCACATACTTGAAAGCACTTTTTCTTCCAGCCAATTAAAAAAAATAATTAATTATGGGTAGTTGCCCTTTTAAGCAATGTGTCTCATTATTGTTGATAAGATCTCCTCTACTCATGCAGTATTGCTTTTGTTACCTACAGAATTCTATTTACTTTCAGAAAAGGGCGCTTTTCTAATCTCAAAGTCTTTTCAGACACCAGTTCTTGCAGCTGCATAGGTTTATCATTGTTACAATTGCCTCTAAAAGTTTGACTTCTGCTCTCAAACCGAGACTGTGCTCTTCTAGATTTTTGATAAATTTGTTGTAGTAATGACTAAATCTAGAAACAAAGCTTGTCATTCAATTAGACCTCTTTCTCTTCTAGCAAAAGGTTGGGTTGTGTTTCCTTCATTTTGGCCCACATTTCCCCACAAAGATACGGGAAATTAATTTTTTTATTCTGTATAAAATCTTTTGACTAAATTCTTCAAAAAACTCAAAGGTAGCTAAGCTTGCCTACCTCCAAAGTCGATACAGTTATGCCTTACATTCTTAGAAGGAATTTTAAAAGGAAAAAAAAAATCACTAGGAAAAATTCACAGTAGGAATGGGTAGGTCAGCTGACTTACCAAATTATCCAGGCATCACTACTATGTGAAGCTCTGCTTTGCAATGTATGAAATTAATGTGTTTAGAGAAATATTCAGAAGCAGTATGTCTAAATGTGGATCTGCAATGTTAAAATTGTTTCCGTTAGCAGAGACTGTTCTCCGGATTTTAAGTAAAATTACAAAAAAAATTCTAACATTTTGAATATTTGGGTGTGAAAAAATGTGCTGGTAAGGGTGGTAAGTCATCTCACCCAACTGCAGCTTTTTTAATGCTTAGGTGTGCAAGTTAAGCTATTTTCAGGGCTACTTCATTGTACCTGCAGGAAATAGGCAGAGTGTCTCTAGAAAACAATTTATTGCAGTCGGATAAAAGCATCTGGATTGGACTCTAGAGGACCCCTCCCGAGGGAACACAGAGGGCCTAGCGAGGGAGCACAGACAACAGATTCTGCCCTGGCTAAGGTTAATTGAGCCGTGTGCTCAGAAGCTCTCTTGATGTTCAAAACCACAAGGAACAAGAAAGAAAAAAAAAAGGAAAAAACAATAGAGAAAGCATAAGTTTTACTTTATTATCCAAAGAATGAAAACTAAGCAGGATATCATTTCATCTTCATATTTAGTAGGGATGTTAGCACCCACAAACAATGATTTCAGTTTCTGACAAGAAGATGATAGTGGACCTATTATATCTTCCAGTAGTATTCAGCTTATCTTCCCACTCGGAAACTGCTCTGAAGTTAGTAAATTTTGTTTACATTTAGACCATCTTTTCCCAGAATCATCAAACTTATAACATTGGGTTTCTTTTGATTTCTCATAAATAATATGGCGAGACAACTGTTTATTACAGCAAATAGCTAGGTAGAAAAAAGAAACTGAATCCCCTTCTAAAAAAATGCTGTTCTTTACAAACTCTGGTAATATCATGTCTTCTCAAAATTTCTACCACTGAGAGCTTTGACGCCAGAGCAGCTCAATTCTATTCAGATAACAACACTTAGGAAAACAGTGGCTTGAAATCATACATATTTGGGTAATCACCACAAAAAAAAAAAGGCAGAAAAATAAACCACGAGCCAGCAATTTTACATCAAGAATTTAAAATATTTTGTGCTTTTGCAAACTTACTGAATTACGCTAATTGGGGGGGGGGAGGAAATGAACACAGGGCTTTTATTTCTCTCAAAATCTGATGCAAATAACTTATAATGTCAAAGTAATGTCAACAATACTTGGCCCAGGGAGATGGCTTTATGTAAACATGAAAACTGAAGCAAATACATCCATTGTTTAATAAATCTTTAGTTTCCATTAAGACACATGGAAGAAACTTGGCATGGTATGTCTAGCAAGTTTCCTAAGAATCGTGACAGTTTATTCTTGTAATAAACAGGGCACTGGAACACTAATTCTTTGGATCCAATCAGGAATTCAGATTTTGGAGAAACTCAAGACACCTTCCCTAGCCTACTACAAACGTCGTTTCACCTACCTTTTGTGCTGTTGCCTTACTTGGGTTAGTACCACTTGCTGAAAATACAGGATTGTTCTGAGAGTTATTGAACATCAATAGCTCATCCTTAGAATCGCCAATCTAAAAAAGATAAGAAAATGGTGATTTTTTAGTTATTCACAGCAGAGATTACGTTTCAATTTGCCAAATATTGGAGTCTTGATTTTATTTTCATGTAGTTTCTGTGCAATGCAATGCATAAATATCCAAAGAATGATTAAAATATCTTTCCTTTACTCTCGAGTGAGTTTGTAGGAGACGGGAGATGAAGAGAGAGATTTCACATCGACTATTATCAGAGGAAGATTAAGCATACATTTCCAGAGCAATACTATTCAGCGGAGCTTAAGGGCAGTTTCCCATTAAATTTTATCCAGCCCCAGGAACATCACAGAAAGGAAGGATCCTTTTCTCTTCCTCCTGCCATGTTTCTTCCCTACCATTTTCCATCAAACCTTGTGACCATGCAATAGCAGGTAGAGTCTGATCAGCCTTCTGTCCTCACTGAAAACTGGGTATTTTATCCTGGGGCAAGCCGATCCCATTCAACTCCGCAACTGCAAAAGTACTCGATCCCAACATAACAGAGGCAGCAGGAACACATTTGAGTGAAAGGGCAAATTACAGAGAAGTACTTATTTTGATGGCAGCCTGAAATTACATCACACAAAGAAAACATACAACAGCACCCTTACTTCTGTACGGCTCTACTAGGCAGCTAGGGAATTTTCAACAGAAATTCCAGTCATGGATGGTTCCACCCACGGTGAGGAAACTGAACAAAAGACAGTTACATCTATCTCCTTCCTTATCTAACCCATATTTCCTTGAATTGTCAACAACAAGCAACTACATTTTACATGTTATTAAACACAATTTTAAGTTGGTTACCATTTCTTTAAGCACATCCCATTCTTTCAAGGATAGATATGGTAAATCCCTGCTAGCTGGCTAGTGATTAGCTTGCCAGCTTGGTGCATGTGACTCATGCAAGTACTGTAAATACTTTAAAAAAAACCAACCCAAAACAAAACACCATAATAAAGGATTTCATTAAATAGGTTGAAAACACAGTATTTCTTTTTTTAATAAAAACGTGGTTGACTTCTAAGAATAAACAGAATACTTAATAAAGCAAAACTAATGGAATTGCTGTTCAGGGAGATCCTAGAGGATGTAAATGCGCAGCCTAAGTGGACAAGAGCCTAAGACTGATTCTATCTGTTTCAAAAGATATGGATCAGCTGCTCCGGTGTAAACACAGCCTGCTGTCACAGCCATCTACTTCAGCTGTGCTAGGAGGAAAGAAGGAAAAGAATAAATAACTACAGCTATAGGGAGAGCTGGATACTTTTGGTGTAGAAGGAAAAGTGAGAGAGATCCACAGCTCCACCCTCTGCTCCAACAGGCCTCCCATAACAGCCCACAACCCACTCCAGGGTAGAACTTAGCCCCAAACCTATGGGCCTTGCAAGCCTCCTTCACTCTCTTCTGCCGCTGTTAAAGAAAAAGAATTAGGCCAATCCATTCTTTCTTGCTTGGGGCAGCAAAACTGAATTTTGCCTACACAGCAGAGGAGCTTTGAGCCAGTTCTGTGATGGCTAATGGGATTACATTAAACAAACCAAATGTGCAATGCATATTAGGAAAAACTTTCTACGTCTTTAAGACTACAAAATGGTTTTCCAGTGGAAGCAATGATAGCATGAAAGATAACACGGGGAACAATAACGCAGAGAAGGCTATTGACTCTAGCATTTATGAACTTATAAATTTCAGCCTCCGCTGCAAAAATCTCTGTCAGAAAAAATAGTGAAGGTATAATTTAAAAAAATGTCTATTAAACCAGAACACTTACCCTCAAATGTATAATTTATTAGCTGACTTTGGCTTTTTCCCAAATAATTTAATAATTTTCTTCAGTTCAAGCAGTACTTGTAAATTAAAAATTTATTTTAAACATGTAGCAAACAACTGCATATGGTAATGACGTGAATGATTTAAAAACCTTGTGTTTACCTTGCTTATATCAGGCTCAGATTTGCTGGAACACATACTTTGAAGTTCCTGCACAAGATCTACTTCATCATCAGAACCAAGGGACAGCCTTTGCTCCAGATTTAACGTTCTCAATTGATCCTTTTCTGAAGATCTGGTTAAAAAAAAAACAACAAAAAACAACAAACCGACAGAGCAATTAAAATTAAGCTACGATACAGAATTTAAAAATAAATGTTATACATACACACCTGGAAAACAGTGATTTCTTTCCAAATGAGCTTTACTACCACAAATGGAAAGAAAATAACATCTAAGTAAGTGGCAGCAATAGTTGTCAATAGTTGTTATATCATTGTTATATATATATCTATCAAGTTGTTAGATCTTCTTTCTATTCAAATTATTCTTTCCATTCTGAAATTCTAACAAAGGATTCTTCTGCCCACTATCTTCAAAGATTCTCCACTTTTTAAGATAGAGCAATCAATTTTATTCCACTCTCCTTTTTGGACTTAATTCCAAATACTTAAAAAAACCCTGGCATACTGGAAGCATAAGTATTCTATGCTCTCTGTGCCTGTGAATATGGTGGAACCAAGGTTTCAGATTGAAATAAAGTCTCAGATGCAGTTCCCTCTGGCTAATTCGTATCCTTTCTTAGAGAAACTCTGTGTCATTTAGACTAAAGTGCATATACTATACCATTTTGAATTGCCATTCAGTAAGCTAAAAGAGCCGGAGGAGTTTTTAAAATATAATGCTAGGTGAAAAAAGCATACGGTTGGCTTTTATTGGCAGAGTAGGTGTTACATAATATTCTTAAGGCATAGACTATTCTGTTACATAAAAAGACATGTAGCGCTGCAACATTTGAAATACAAAAATGGATTCTAACTTTATATCGAAGTACATAAATTTTATTTTCTCTCAGAAATGAAAGGAATCCTTTCTTCAGATATAGAACCAAAACATTACCTAATACAAACTCTTCCTCTACTCATTATAACGTGCTGGTTTACAATACAGTTTTATCATCTTTATTCTTTGCTAAGTGTTACAAATACCAGAAATTAAAACTTACTTTGTGGCAAGAGAAGCTCTTTTCTTGCAGTTTGGTTGCAACATAGTCTTAGATTTTATACCTGCACAAAAGAGAGATTGACTTATTAGCGTGTTATCATGTGTGTTGATTTCTTCATTCTAAAATTTGTGATAAACAGGGAAAATGTGTTCTCATTTACTGGCTAATTATATCAATAGATTCTGTCAAAGATCAGAATACATCCCTTGAAACTGTTCAGAGTAGCATTAGGGCCACATGGAACTGCTAAAATGGCAAATGGGGCATGAGTTGCCCAAGCTTTTGTGGAAGACAGAACATGAGATTTCTGTGTGAGGCACTTGAATCACCCTTACTGGTTCTCTCAAAGAGAAATCACTTGTCAACAGGAAAAGATTTATGTTTGCTTCATTTAAGTAAAATCAAACAACTTACCCTTACTCGGAATCAGGAACAATATTTGATTCTGATAGTCAGAAATGGAAGGCTACTAAAATTAAATTCACCATCCCATTTTTGACTTATATTTACAGATATTAACTGGGCTCCAAGAACATTCTCAGGTAGAAGATACAGTATCAACCATCCTACTTCAGGTTATGTTCATTTGATTTCTTAAATCCTCTTAGCGGGATTAGATAAGTTCACAATTCAAACAGAGAACTAGCAAGCAAAATCAGGACCTTAGAGTTGCAGTTGAGCAAATGCAGACTTCTTTCTGAACAAGAGCTAAGAAATTAATAGCTCAATTTAACACTACAAAGTACCAGGCATCAGGTATTTCAGTATTTTGTATATGAGATAACTGAGGCTAGAATCTTACTGTTTCTAAAGCGTGTGTGCGGGGAAGCCTCTTTCTCTCTAAATCCCTTCCTAACTCTTCTCTCTGAAGGAGTTACCTTCATTTTCTGAAAGCAAAAATAAGTCATTTGATTTTGTCCTGTAGAAGTTTTCCTGTTCGACATTGTATTCGGTTATGGTATTCCTAAGTTTTCCTTCTAGACAGATGTCTAGACCTTTAGAAGAATGATATGTTGCTTCTGCACATATCCAGATGTTATCCCTGTGTAGTAAACTGCTTGTTAGACGGCTTATGATCTTGAGGTGAAGACATTTCAAAAGTGCCAGCTACTCATTTAACTTTCACATTTATACACACGCATAGACCCAGTCACATAAAGCCTTCTTTATCAAGAAGCATACTGAAAATGATGTGGAAACTTCTTGAAAACTTTACAGTATCTGTGACTACAGAGAATTTTTTACATTTATTTTTTGCAATTAAACTGAAAAGCAAACAAAAATCTTCAATTTAAAACTAAAAATCTCTTCTTTCCACTACAGGGCTTCTAGATTATTCTACCCAATTCATCTAATAAGATTGAACAAGGGATGAATGACCTGAGGATGCATGTATTCATTTATTTTTACTTTGATTCAGACAATAGAAATTATTGTAGTGGAGCTATAAAGCACATGTAAAAAACCCCCAAAATCAGGTATACTGTAAATTAGGTGCAGAACTAAAGAGTACTGATCAAGTAATGAAGCTTTGTCTCATCCATATTGAGGAAGAGAACGAGGGAGCATCATCCCATGCAATATGAGGTGGAACCACTGCTCAATCTTCCAGAATCTGAGCCAAAGCCTACCTCATTATCAGACAACAGGAAGGGCATTAGAACAAATAACCAAACAAAAATTAATTAGGATACCTCACAGTCATAAAGAAATAATCTGGGGGGGGGGAAAGTAAACAATTGTTCACTGGTAAACATAAACACGAGTGTCATTTAACTGAGAATTTTTAATTCATGATGTAGAAGAAAAGTTAGATACATATTGATGCAGCTTAAACTCCCACATCTTCTTTCAGAACTGAAAATAGAAAGCTTTACCTTCAGTATTTGTCTCCTGTTTATTCCATGACTGGGAGGATAAATGGCCTGACTTTTTGCGAGGACTTGTGCTCACTTTTCTCCAAGAAGCATTCTCACCTCTTTTCTTACTACAATTTTTGTAGCTCGAAACCACGGATAAAGGAAAATTTCCTCCCTTAAAATCTGCTATATAATTATCTAGCTCTGAAACAAAAGTAGAACAATGTTAAGAAGAATTGACTTGCAAATGGTTCTTCTTTGACTACCTTATACAACTACTTAGTTTAGTGACTGTAAATGCTTTTAACTATACACCTCCCATCATAACTACAGTTATGTTTTGTGGAAGTTTTAAAAAAGGAATCAAACAGTTAAAAGCCCCACTTTGGCAGTGTACAACTACTTGCCTTTCAGACTGTTCACTGTTACCTGTTCTGGGTAGAGGACAGCCATGCAAAACAGCTTTATTTAGCAAGATGCTGAGAGCAGCTTTAACAACAGCCTGTTGACCTTGGCTAGGATTTTTGTTGGCTATTGCTTGTCCTGGTACAGATGGTCTTTTCACAGAGGCTCTGGAGAGTATTGCTTCTTGAACTCTGGGGGCTATCACAGCATTCCATAACTTGGACATCCACCTGTAGGCACACAAACAATCCCTTAACTTCAGAGACAATTATCAAACCCCAAGATTTTATACTCTGGGTAACATATCAGATTTTGCATTTTCAGGAAGCACATATATTTTGGACTTCCTATTGTACCCCATGTCAGAGAGGAACTGATTTTATTTAAGGTAGGGTTTGTTTGTTTGTTTTATATTAAATTATTTGACCTAACTTTCTTCAGGTTGCTTTGGCAAACTATTTACCATCTGATGCTTTTCCTCCTTCAGATAAGGACTATAAAACATCCTTTTCATTTTAAGGCTAAAAGAAAGAATGTCCCAGAAAGATGTGTGTTCATGTATATACAAAAAAATCCCCTTTCACCCTTGCCAGTGCACGGAGAAGTTTCCATGCTTGCAGGTGTTCATTCATTGCCTATTTGCTGCCGGAGTGGGAAAAAGGAGGTATTCAGTTATGACTGCACCCTTTCCAGTATTCTTCCATTTCCAAACTTGTCCAGCTTACAAGACCTTTCTATTCGTACAGCTGCCTTGCTCTCACTCCGCTTTTGTTTATTTGATCTATGGTGAACTGTGTTTCCAGGATGCTGTGGATTTTCCAGATTGTCTGGTTTAGAGACTGGGTCTAATTACAAAAATTTGATTCAAAGGGACATGGTTCTTCTGGGACTTTTGCTTTTCTAAGAGAGAAATATTACATTTTTTTAGCACAGAAGTGAAAAATTTGTATTAGGAAGTAAATAAATGCTATTTCTTACAGCTTACAGTTCTCAAGGGATGAAGTCTAGGAGTTTCAGGCTTAGGGCTCAGCTCACATCTATAACAGACACTGAGACAATCTTTTTTAGATCAAATCCAACTCTTTCTGTTTCCTTATACCCTCTTATGGGAGGAAGACGGTAAGATTGAGAGCCAGAGGGTTTATGTTAAAGGTCTATAAGAAATGACAGGCTATAATGCTGTGTTTCAGCTTTGCAGAAATCCATTCAGAAAAAGTGAAGGCTAAAATGTCTGTTTGACTTAAATGAGCCATTTTGCTGGATACATTGATACACAGAAGCCATCTTATTACCTGAAAGATGATGACTTTTTTGGCTTTTTCTTTTTTTTTTTTAAGTTAGAATGCATGACTCATTTGATAGATGTATTTTTGGTTAGTTATGAAGCATAAGATTGAGTTTTTATGATATATAACCATGCTACAAAGTGCTGGTATAAGCTTGATAAAAGTTACATTACTTAGAAAAATAATTAGTACAGTTGTTAAAATAAGATGTAAAATGCATATTGGAGATGTTCCTTGAAGCTTCCTTAGCATAAAGTTGTAGATACCATTCCATATAGATACAACCTACAGCTGAGCTACCAAAGTAAACAATTGCTTTTGTTTTAGTAATAAAGAACTCTCTCTCTCCATTTCTGCCTATGTAAGCTTTTGACATTTTGCAATACTGCTAGTATAAATGGTCAGAAATGAGCACTGCAAAGATAAAATTAATTGAGCCCATTCTAATCTAATGATTAACAATTGATGGGCTGTACAATGCCATCCTCTCTAAACAAAATTCCAACCTGGTGTTTAATTTCCGTCTTACATTTTGCGCTCATCTTGATCAAGTCCCCAGTTCTTTGATACAGCTGATACTTAGGAAAGGTATAGCACCCCCCTGCCCCTGAAAAAGAGCTGTAAAGTGAAACTCTTTCCTGTTGGAACAATATCTTTAATTCCCTAGATCAAAACCAAGAAAAAAAATTTAGCTAAAATTTTCCTCACTTATTCATTCTACTCTCCAAAACACGTGAAGCTACATGAAACAGCACACAGCAGGAAACAATTTCCTGTCACACTTTTTCTCTCCCTTCCCAGCTGCCTGCTTCTACCACTTGCCTCGTGCTAATGCTTAGCCCAGAACAAACCCACTTTGTAGATAGCTGTCTGCTGTCTTAATGAATTGAACTGACTCAGTGAAGCTTTAACAAATGCAAAAAGCAGCAGAATAGCACAGTGGAGAGGAGGGGCAAGAGGACAGGAGTGGTTAATTAGAATGAAATAACAGCAACCAGTGAGCTGCTAATTAAATCTATTTATTGCTAGTTATATGACTACACTGTTAGCCATCATGCTGCTAAACTAAAAGTGTCCAGTAAGTGCTTACTGGAGCTGTGCTTTTTAATTGTTTATTAGTGGACAAAGACTACATTAAAGTGAGGAGTATCGCTACTGTAAAAGACATTTTGGGGCTGTGCTCAAAATAAAGCATTGTGAATCCAGTCAAAGTTACACTTAGGAGAAACCCAAACTCAGAAATGCATAATTAAGGTATATAAAGAATAGTTTTCTGTTCTCTACTAATGCCATTGCAATAAATAAATGATTAAGACATTTCAGAGAACATGATTCAAGAGGAAGACAGGAGATAGAGGCATGGTATACTTTATTCTTTTTTTATTTCATAGCACCCATAAAATTTCAAGTCAATGCTACATCCATGTTTAGACTTTGATAATTACTCTGGATATTAGATAATCTGGCCTTTTAGAAAAAAAAAAAGGAAAATGAACAAGGAAAATATATCAAGAACTGCAGACAGAACAAAAGATGAGAAAGCCAGTACACACGCTAAGCAAAGGACACTGGAAGAAGGGTCAGCAGAAACTAGTACAAGAGAGAAAAGTCAGAGAGGGAGCAGAAGTGGCAATTAAGGAGAATGCTATGAAGCAGAGTGAGAAAAGTAATGTTGCATCTCCAGAAACTAACATTATTTGAGTTCTGAATAAGTTTCAATCTTAATTAGGGGCCCATTACCTTTCTAATATAACCAAGCAACATCTTAGTATGAAATTAATATATTTTAAAATTCTATAATTATTTCTTGTATCACTTGCTAGCATTTGCAGAAAAGTTGGAATGTGAGCAGACGTTCATGCAATACTACGCAAGAACAGACAAAATTTTCATCATTCTTTTATTTTACTGGACATCTAACCATGTGTATAGCTAAAAAGTATATATCTGCCTTATTTACTATGCCAATACATCTGTGAAGTTTCATGTGTGTTTAAAAATGATACCAGATATTAAAAAGAGTGAGAAATCATTCCACTTCTCTAGATTTCCCTCATATACAAGTTTCCTCAAAAGGAAACTTTACCAACTCTTCAAGCTCAGAATTCTTGAACCTTTTTTTGGTCTGTTTGCTAATGAACAGCTTTCTTTACAGTGCTATCTTGAAATGAAGAACAAAACCTTTAAAGGGTTGAGCAATATTAGCCATTCTGGTACAAGTAATATTTTGCAACCTCTGTGTCAGAAAATAACTCAAAGATCACAAAAGCAGACTGACTTTCAACTAGTGTTAGACACCCAGTTCCCACTTGTGTCCTTCAGAATTGCCCTTCTAGTAATTAAATATCAAACAAAAGTCTTAAAACTTTCAATAACTTCTGCTAAAATACTTTCAAGGTTGCCGAGTCGGAGGGGTTTCGGGAGAAACACAACTGCTACATTTGTAGTAAGTATCTAGTTGGCACTGAACAGTGTCAAACAGGAAATAGAGATCTTACTTCACTGTCGCTTGGCCATGCCCTGGCACCACAGGACAAGAGAAGAAATGTTTTGGCCCCATAAGTGCTTCAGGCGCTCCTAGACGTGATAAGCAAGAGTTCAGCTGGTGCCAAACAGCAAGAATCCAGTCTACGGTCTTGCACACAGGATCACATGGAGGAGGTACTTTGCCTCTGAACTGCAGAGAGAAAAGATGTTTGACACGACGTAAGACCTGTGCTGCAAACGCTTTCCTTGAAACCCAAGGAGGCTTGTGGGATTTTTTCCTGCTATATTGCTATTACGAAAATCAGGAACAGTCAAAACCTGCTCAAACTTTTTTTACGGAGTATACTGAAGTCTTGTATTAAAACTTATTTCCCCAACTACACTTTTAAAGATATCTCCTTATCAATAAACTGACATGTCTCTACTTTCTTGTGGGAAACTGAGACCCAAATTTGGCAGCAGTGCTTTTTCTATGGTGTTTAAGATTAGGATTGCAAGAGGCTCCTACCATGTACTATGCAATATATATGACATAAATAGGGCATATAAAAGAACATACAATCACACTGAACAGGAATGTCTGATCCAGGCATGTTCTCAGTGGATTTCTATATTGATTTTATACTTAGTAGCAATGAAGGAAAGATGCCTTCCTCTAAGACTTACATTTTTAACATGCCTTGTTAAAGGAAAATCATTTGGTGCCAGAAAAATCTTCTATTTCATCTGACTCCAAATTACAGTCTTCATTATCCTAATCCTAAGATTATCCTCTGGAACAGTTTGAATTGAAGGAAGCATTAAAAGATGCCATAGAGATAGTATTTGCCAGCACTGAAGCCAGAGCTTCTTGACAGAGTCTACAGGTGAACAATTTAATGTTAATGTAGAAAAATATTTAAACTGTTCCCATATATCCCAATAGCCCAAAATAAGGGAAAAAGTGCTTTTCATCTGAAAACAAGACTATTAAGGCACAAGCAAGGATCTCAGAAATACTATATTGTTTTATAACAGATTAATCTTTCTTCTATTTTTAACATTGGAATCCACTATTTTAAGATCCACACCAACTGACATTTGAGTTTGGAGTTTGCATATGGCACACGTATAAAAAAAAAAATGTACTAGCACACTGGGCATTTTTATTCATTATTTAATTAGGGACGATACAGGAAGACGCATGGCTTTTTTTCTCCAAATAGCCACCATCTGCATATATGCTTTAGAGAAAACTTAATGAGATTACTACCCAAATTCTGCTCAACTTCTGTCAGAGGTAGGAACCTATTACATTCTTAAAATCTAACCTATGAGACTAAGGATTGCTTTTAAGCCTAAACAAAATACCCTGGAAATGACATCTGTTACACGATGCTGCAAGTTATGGTAGCCAAAGCAGTTTGGCAGAGTAAGTTTGATCCGGCCTTTGTCTGTGAACAAGTCAGAATACCACTGCTTCTGCAATTGTCTGCACTGCTGTATTTCTTGGCCTTGTGCTCAACTGAAGACAGTCCTTCTCTTTGATCTTGAATGATCTACTACCAAAGTGTTTCTGTCCTTGAGAATACAATGCTTCTCCTGAAGAGGATGGAGGAGAATTCTGCTGCATAATTTTATTGCACTGTCCTCTGGCCTATACCTCATTCCAGCACTACAGAGTATCTGCATGGTACCAGCTTCAACCAACCCACCTACTTGCCTACAGACAATTGCTACCCTCCCCATCCTTTGCAAGGATTCTGGAAACCATTCATACCCTCAACCAGAAAACCACTCATAATGGTTCCAGCTTACTATGTCTGTAGGGACTCAAAGATTTAAAGCACATGGGGGAAAAAAGTAAACAATGTTTCACGCAGAAAAAAGTACTTATAAATAACTGTGCACCTGAAAAAAGTAATTTAAGAAAAGTAATCTATTAAGAGTTTCATTGATACATTTCACGTGATTCTTTTTTTATATTCTGTATTCCTGTTCTTGCTATTAAAGAATACCTAGGAATGTTTCTAAATTTCCTCATTATAATAACTGAAATGTTCAGTTACCACACATTTCCTCTTTAGGATCTCTTTGAATCAGTGAGCTTTTATAGATGAGAACAGTGGCACAGGGTACAGGAGATGACATCCCCAAGGATACCCAAGATACGTACAGCTGAACACTCAGAACCGACAGTAGGTCTGCTGTCCCAGACCAGGACTCTTTACTACTGACAGTTTTTTCTATTCCTAGAACAATCTCCCTTTTTAAGCCTGTTCAAAACTCTGCTGCCAAGATTATTTTCCTTTGCAGCTGTTTCGATTAAGCTCCCCCTCCCAACGTCTAACACTGCCTGACTGTCTGCAATAGCTGCTACCACACTGGAATGGTTTTCTTCCAAATAACTTTCAAAATTCCACAATTCTGCTTTTACCCACATCTTTCTTTTCATTTCCCATCCTCCATTTATTTACTCATGCTAAAACAGACTTCCCATCTTTATTCTCTTTTGGACTTCTGTTACAGCTTCAGCAGGCCTATTGGCTCAAAACAACTTCGCTACTGATGTATTTTCACCCCTCTTTCCTCTTTGATTTGCAAATAATGAAAACTCTCTTTGCTGCTTAAAAATTAGACTATACACACAGGACATATAATTACCTTATTTTATATATGTGTGTATTGGGTCTGGCTGAGATGGAGTTAATTTTCCCCATAGCAGCCCTTACAGTGCTGTGCTTTGTATTGGTAGCTAGAAAGGTGTTGATAACACACCGGTGTTTTGGCTACTGCTGAGCAGTGCTCGCACAGCATCAAGGCTGTCTCTCCAACATTCCCCCCTCACCAGTAGGCTGGGAGTGGGCAAGATCTTGGGAGGGGAACATAGCCAGGACAGCTGACCCAAACTGACCAAAGGGATATTCCATACCATACGACATCTGCTCAGCAATAAAAGCTAAGAGAAAGGAGGAGGAGGGGGGGCATTCGTTATTACAACGTTTGTCTTCTGGAGCAACCGCTATGCATACTGAAGCCCTAGTTCCCGGGAAGTGGCTGGACATCTCCTGCTGATGGGAAGTAGAGAATAAATCTTCTGTTTTCCTTTGCTGCTGCGCACAGCCTTTGATTTTGCTTTATTAAACTGCCTTGATCTTGACCCACAAGGTTTTTTCCATCTTACTTTCTCCCCCCCGTTCTGCTGAGGAGGGGAGCGATAGAACAGCTTGGCGGGCACCTGGCATCCAGTCAAGGTCAACCCACCACAACGTATGGAATAAATTCCTCAAGAAAGGGATTTTACATTTGCTGAGCAGATTCTTACTATCATGCTCACACACAAGATGAAAAAAATTACTGAAGGATGTTTGCATACAGTGGATAAGCAAGTATCCCCAGTATCATTATTTGCAGCCAGCCTGTGTGTTTATGCTAATCAGCCATGGCCACACACCTTCCTATATAAGACCAAGCACAACATTTACAGATACACAGCCTATATCTTCCCAGAAACGAATGCTTTTTTCCTGAAACAACTTAGTTATCTGCTCAGCTTTTGATATTACCATTGTACACATTTCACAGACCTGGCGACGAACAAAATTGCTGAAGCCAGTTCAAGTTCTTACCTTGTTTATAACTTTTCTTCTTAAAAACCTTTGAAGCAAGCCATGCATTGGTTCCCCATCCCACCTAAGTTGAACCCAGCGGAAATGATGCTGCACAAGAAGGCA
>NW_008824806.1:199159-246542 GCF_000699105.1 Pygoscelis adeliae | reverse complement strand
GTCAGAGCCATGAAGATGACACTTTGCGATTGTCCCCAGTAAAAAACAGTTCTCATGAAAGTAAAAGGCACCAGAAACTCCATTTGCTAAAAATGAACCATAAAAAATTTTACCAAAATACTCAAAGCTTTGACATGATTTCATATAAAAGCAAGAAGCAGTGACATAATTAGAAAGAAAAAAACCCCACCTAAATTAGCCTTAAACATGCTATACTTGGTTAAGAACAACTGTTTGCAATAAAATATAAAAACTGAACAAATTACAATTTTCTCCTCTAAGTTCCCCATTTGTCATGTATTATAATACAACTGTACTGTAGTAAAAACATTTCTCCATCCCAAATTCTTTAAATACCTCTTTGAATAGTGCAAGGATTTTCTGAACTCCGATTCTCAAGAGGTGCCAGAAAATCTCCTAGTAATTCAGATAAAGAAGCTCTCTCCAGATTTTCTAAAATCACAATGGTTGTCTTGCTTACAGGAGGCTGTTTGACTGGGACCAGACAAGCTGAAATATAAAAATCCCATTAATGTCTACTTATGAAAATTGACTTTTATTTATGTATACAGCTTTTACTGCTACTAAAGCAACAAAGGATTTTTTAGTTATTTTTTCCCTTTTAACTTGTTCACAGAAACAGACAGACTGTATAATATGTTCAAAACTGGAAGCATAAAATCAAACAATGGAAAGAATATCATACTGTACAATAAGAAAAAAAATTGAAAGCTATTATTAAAATAAATTCCTGAAATGGCTATAATGGGATCTTCATAGATAGGAAGGATTTCAGCACACTGAAAATAAATACAACAGAAAAGATAGCAAAGATCTCTGGAAACATTTCTTTCATTTGCTGTAATACATCTTAAACTTTTAACAAGTACTTTTTACACCATGTAGTGATAAAAGGATTCAGAATATTCCATGTTTATGAGAAACTTAATCATTGTGTGAGATTGCCTATTTGTTTGCTACTATCCTCTCTTCAAAACTTCCTTCAACATCTTTAAGAATCACCCAAATAATCAGAGTTAGTTTGAAGCATAAACAGTAGCACCTGAACCTAACAGGCATTAAAATGATATATAAACACACTCCTTTTTTCACATTTCAGATCTTTTCCTTTATTTTTCCTGGTTTTAACATCTTATTGCCTAAAAAAGATACAGCCTTTGCAAGTGTTCCTGTAACACTAAATCTCAGATGAATGCTTGTGTAATACAAATATTAAACAAAACCCTTGTCTTGAGTACATTATGCCTTGCATTGTTTCAGAACTTTTTGAAGGTGGTGCTGAAGATGGTCATTAAGGAAAATGATGAGTAATAGGGCAAGACTTAGAGCAACTGACTGTAGCCGATGATTGCTATTTATTTGCAGTTTCCTGAATATTACTGCCCTGTTTTACTAAGAGGATATAGCTGGATAGCAGGGAGGACAGGTACCTCCTCTGTGTCTGATGAAACCATTTAGAGAGAGAAGGAGGCTGCTCTCCTAGGAGAGGAGATGCGGCAGAACAATGGGGCAAGAAGCAGGCAGAAAAATGAGAGACTCAACCAGCAGCACAATGCTGAAATGCAAGCACAGACTATTAATATCTTAAGTAAGTTGTTATCTAAGTGTGTTGGTGACACAGAGTAAAAGCATGCAAAAGAAGAAGCTTTCCTAAGAGACAGCGCCTAGTAAACAAACCAGACTATGAATGATTTACTCGCCTAGCTCAAACTCAAAACACAAAAGCCTAGCTGACTTCTGACTAAACGGCGTCTTCTTCCTTCCCAGCAATGTGATGGCACTCAAAATGACATGTGGGAATAATCACTGGCACAAGCTGTGCTCCAAACTGTGACCAGGATTTCCTGGGAGGAAAAACTGACATAGTCTGAAGTTAAGTTACACCAGGAAGTATGCTAACAAACATAATGGAGCAGTGCTCACTGTATGAGCCCATGGGATGGCTCTGCTTTTGTTCATGAGCAGAGAGGACTGTGCAGAGTTTGTTGCAACAAAGAAAGCCAATGAAAGCTACAGGATGAAAGCATACTTGAAGGATAGGCCCACACAGCAAACGCACAGCAGGTAGAAGGCAGCATTCAGTCTCACTCACTGAATTGTAGCTTTCTATTAAAAAGTTAGTAATTCTAGTTTGTTTGAATAAAACATTTGCTTATGAGAATCAAATTCCTCTTGGTGTTTCTGGTCTGCCCGTACTGAGAAGGAAAAGGTAGGTGCTGATCCTCTCAAGGCTCTGGTTGTCTCAAAGTTTCACAGTAGGACATGAGAATGCATCCAGAGGAGTTGCATTGGTACAACTGAAATTGGTACAATTTCAAATGCCTAAAGCCCAGTCTCTTTCACTACAGAAAGTGAAATGTGAAAATCACAGCTCCTGAAACACAAGGTTATTCCAAACAGTAATGACATTTATCACATTTATTTTTAATGTGAATGACCATATTGAATGAGAAGTAAAGTTTAGATCCTAGAGCTGTAGAAGAGGTCATAATAATAAAAGAGAAAAGCCCAACGTTTTTGGATGAAAATGAGGTCTTGCTACCAAGGTTAGATTCAAACTATATTGCTAGTTTTTGTCAACAGAAAAACCCCAAAACTAAACATTCATAAAACAGAAATGGAAAAAAAAAATAGAAGAAAGCTGCAAAGGGGTGAAAGCAGCTACATATCTGAGAACTGCTTGCAAACAGCAAAACTGTATTTGAGCCAAAATTAATTTGAACAGTTCCAAAGAAAAGGAAGCATCATATCACCCTTCAGGCTCTTATTTTATTACTGCATGTGTAATATTATATATTATTTTATATATTATATAGTAATATTATATACTATATTATTACTGTATGGTTAATACTATGGTGAAATAAAAGAAATCAGAGTTCGAATGCATGAGTATGGGCAAAACGCAGCACAACCTGCCCATGAAAAAGCCCTCCACAGAAAAGATTGCTTTTTCCTTCACTTTTGGCACTATTCTATTCCTTTTTTTTACGTTCTCTTTCCTACTTCTGACTGACCCATGTGCCCCTATTCTTCTGCTTCCATACTTAATTTGCCCATTTTCACTGTCATTCATCTTCGTCTACTTTGTCTTTTTTTCACTCTTACCAATTATTCATCGTGAATTTACACAGGTATAGCCTACTGACCACTCTGAGAATACTTCATTGAGGAGCACCCAAGTAACAGGAATTTAATCTTCATGTAGCTATTCACATCCATTAGAGAAAACTGTTCACGTTAATAGAAATTCACCTTTGTCCTGGGGTAATAGGTCAGAATGCACACGCACTAACATTTGCCTGCCTGGGTGACAAAATTTGGCTCAGATCCACACATAAGTATCTGGTAAACAAGCATATATCAAAAGCAAGTGGTCTGACTTTTTAAGAACTCTTTCACTGCTCCTTTTATTCCCAGAAAGGTAATAATTATAGCTTTCCTTCTCATGTCTTTATTTTTTTAAAGCATTAGAACAGCTACAATAAGGCAACAATAGACCTTCATTTCTGATGCGGTAGATCTGAACCATAGCAATCAACTTTTAAAGGCTCACAAACAAAGGGAAAAAGGAATGAGACAGAAAAAAATATTAAGAACTATTAATTTTACTTAAATGGCACGAACTTTTGACAGAGCTCCCTATTGGACTGTCACACTTAGTTCTACCTCAGTTTAGACTCTTATCATTATTCCCCAAGCACCTGGAAAACTATGGGTTCTGTTAAAACATGCCACTCACTATGCAATATGTTTTAATGTATTTCTTTACTTTGTACCATTAAAAATTTTCCTACAAATTACCAAAATCAGTTAATTACACTTACCGCTACTGATGAACAGTTCTGCAAGCTGCTCCTTGGAGAAACCAGCATCCACTTCAACTTTAACAATTTCACATGTGGATCCTGCAGCCACTTGCTTTTGCTGTGTTGAAAATTTATAGATTTGGTGAAATAGTGCAAACTTTAATTTATTAACTAATTTAACTTTATATGTTTGTGTTAAACATACCTTCATGCAGGCCGCTATCTGATATGCTATATAGTCTTGCAAACTTCCTTCTGGACCATGGAAAATGACATTACGGTATTGTTCAACCTACAGACAGACAATAAATTATTCTTGAAAGTTCATAGACTTGGATTTTTTTTTTACCTAGATGAGACAATAAGCACCTAACAGACAAAATTCTTTGTTTTGCGCTACTGGAGTTGATAATCCTTACTATATTATTTTCAAAATAGGCAATACTTGCATATGACATCTTGGAAATATATTGATAAATTTATATCATAATTTGTAAAACTACACGAAAAGGTATTTTCTGATTATAACAATCATTAAAACTTGAAAAATTCATGTTGGAAGGATCAGTTTAGGAGTCACAAATATTTTCTTGATTTTGAATTAAAATAGATAAACCAGAATGATGTTAAAATCATCGAAGAGTAGTTTAAGCCACTGCTAACTTAAGGACTTAGACTAAGGACTTTATTTCCAGTTGAAGTGGGATCATGTTATCAATACAGTAGAATAAAAATGATTTCATCGATCTTAACTGTAAAATTACTTTATCTCTGAAAAGTCAGTAAGGGAATACACTCACATATTGTGCAATATTGTTGAATACAGCAGAAACCTATGGCACATAACTCTTCTTCTAACAACATAAAATTCTATCCAAGGACACAGCAGAAATTATGCAGATTTTAAACTAATTCTGATTTGATTAGCAATGTTAAAACAAATGATCTATGAAAGTTAACTCATATTATCCAATTATCCTTACATTCTGAGGTATTAAATAAGTTGTCAGAGTTACAGGAGAGAGAGAGAGAGAGAGATAAGTTAATAATAAAATTCAAGTCTCAAATAATTGCTTACATGAACGTTATTCTAATTTACTTTCCCCTCAAAAAGTGGAATGAAGTAACACTTTGGAAAGAGATAAGGTCTCACAGAGCTTTTAATATATTTTCTTAAGCAGTTCAGTTAATCAGATGGTAGCTATTTAAAGAAGAAAGTTAATGCCCTCACATGACTAAACTTATTGGGGTAAGATTTAGGGGAACTTTATTTTAAAGTAACAGCTTTCATCCCATTTCATTTTTTAGAAGTCTTGACATTCTTTCACAGAGTAGAAGGTAAATTTTTTTTAGTCAACACTATTGCAGAAGTATTTTCACGATAAATAGCATGCAGAAAGAAGCTAGGTTAGTACATACCAGGCGGAGGTAATTCTGAAGTGTCTGAAGATGGATCATAGACGCATAAGTCACACTATTTAGGCAGCCTTCTTGAGGTCCTTTAAAAAGAGATACACAAATAACTTCTCTAAATCTCTCATGTTTATAAGCATGTTTGATGGATACATATGCTTTTCATGCACTATTCTACAGTGATCTCCTAAAATTACAGGCTATGCAAATTAAAATGGTGAAGAAATGAAAGGCATTTATCTAGCAGCATAGATGCACAGGTATCCATGAACTAGGTAAAATGGATACTACTGTATAACTAAAAAAAGATAGTAGGACTTTTATGTGCCAGCATATTTTCTAAATGTTGTAGACCCTTTCAAATCTAGTTAAACAATTAATTGGATATTTCTGAGGATCAAGCAGCACTGAAGAACAAAACCAGTAGCAAATGATTCTCAAATTATGTATTTCATATGGAGTGTCTTAACATTCAAACCTGAAAATTATGAATTGAAAATTACCAAACAAAAACACTGTGATATGCTCAGCTCTGTTCTTCTTCAAAAAGTCCCATGGTGGTTGAGAAAAAATCTGACCTGTTGACCATGAAATGTTTCCTGTTAAAAAGAAAAAATAAAAAAGAGAGATATTGCCTGTATCTATATAAAGTGTCCTATGTTCAAGCATATTCAGTTGCTTACAAAGATTGTGTGCGTACACTGACAAATTTGACAAACAAACCAGTCCCATGTACTAAATCATACTATTATTTGATACATGACTGAGGATACTAATGTTTTCTGCCAATTAAGACACAAGTTTAATAGCTAGTCTGTCTTTACATCTTTACATGTAAAATAAAGTAAAATAAGATAATTTGCCCAGTCTAACGTGAATAGTTTTTTTTGGGGGTGGTGGGCAGGTGGAGGGGGGAAGGGGATTTAAGATGAAGCACATGAATTTTCAGTATCCTAGGCAACTATCCTACTACTACTACTACCACATTTTGGCCAATTTCTCATCATCTTAAAGATTTTTCTGTTTTACCTTGATAAGTAAAGTTACATAAACCAGGAGTAGTTCTGTTCTACCTGTGCTCATGACTTACAGTCTGGATTTACTGCACAGTCTGGATGTACTGTGAAGACGTAGTGTGGGCTTTGGTTTGACTTATTTTGTTTCACCTGTAATACAGATCCCTCCTCTGGAGTACTAAGTTGAGTAAAAGACTAATTAACATAGGACCCCATGGTCCCCGAGATGATATTAAATTGCTTAATGAATTGTACTATGCACATCACTAAAAGTAAAGACTGCTTTCACTGTTCAAAGTTTCATGGATATTATTGGTCTTTCTCAGTCTAACCTTTAAATGATCCAGAAATCTAAAGATATTTTTATCTTACTTAGAAGATTTCACAAATTCAAGAAAACCCCCAATTTTTGCTTTTCTTATTACACCAATATTGATACCTAGTTTGACAGATAGTATACTGCTTGCACTGAGGCCAATGTTGGATTCTGCAGCACTATTAAATGACAGGTCTTCTAGGCTCCTCCATCCATCAGAAGTGATTGCTTGGAAGTGGTTTGTCACTGCCTGACTCACTGCTTTTGAAAAATCATCCCATGATGTCTGTTTGCGGATATTTAAAGCACATATTGTGTTTTCTGTATCAAATTCCTCTGTACCACAATGGGCTGGTTCAATGCCACTGACTGAAATCCTTACAGGTACATTAAGAGCATCTGTTGAAAAACAGAAAGCCAAGAATGAGAAAAACTGTAAAACTCAATTAAAAAAGATCCTATTATTAATGACCAATAACATCTAATATTGCAAAGGAAAGCTACAAAATAACTCCCGCTACAGAAAAGCAAATGTTAAAGAGCAGCACAGATCACCACCACAAAATCAGAGCAGTGATGAAAAACAAATATCAAGGTATCTATCTTTTTTTTACATTACAAAAAAATCAGTATTATTATGCTTAAGTAACAGGAAGCAAGACAAAACTTACTTAATCTTTTATTTCCTCTTTACAGACTAATTTCTTATAAATTAAGACAGATGGTAGGCTGTGTCTTAACATTGCAGTTTATTGTGGTTGTGCACATTTTTATTATCAATGCAGAAAGGAATTTTCTGGCACTAATGCACAAGTGGAAAACACAGTTAGCTGAGCCAAATGTCTTTAAATGAAAAGCTAAGACAGAAAATTCACTTGAAAGTATTCACAAATCAAGTATATTTGATTTGCTATAGAATAAATTGACAAAATATTAGAAAAAGAAAGTAGGAAATTTACATGCACATTCTAGAAACAAAATTAATTTAATGAAGTTATTTTAAATCTTGCTCTTTGAAAACTGGAATACAACTCAACAGAAGCGGCAGCAGTCTATATGGATCATTTAGATGACTAAAAGTAAAAATGAAACTACCTTCTAACTTTAATGCCAAAACAATACCTTTCAGAAATTATCCCTGAAATTAAAAACAAGTGCACCACAAAAAAAGATATCAGCTTATTATGAAATCTTGCAACATGATCTTAGTTTTGCTTTTGAGTTCAGAAGCCAAATCTTCAGCTGATACAAACTAATGAAGCTTTTCTGATGTCAGAAAAGCTCTGATTTAAGCCCACTAGCCTACCATAGGGAAAAGATTACTCAAAGGCATCCTTCAGATGTGGGATTGTGAGAAATGTATCAAAGGCTTGCCCTTCTGATGGCTGGACCTTAGGGAAATGAGCAATGACTATAAGAAATACAGACTGTTCTCTACAAGGAAACAGGCCCCTAGGACAGAGGTACAGTGTATACCTAAATTTCAGTGCATGTGTCCTCTACGGCATAGCTGGCAATCCTGGCCCCCAGGATCTTTCAGATCCGTTGGAGCACATCCTCCTGTCCTACATGCACGTAATTCCTTACAGCCAAAACCTTACCGGATTGTGAGGAAAGTAGAGGATGGTACATACACAGCTTACCCAAAATGCAGTCTTGGCTTGTTGAGACGTATATCCAGATGAGAGTGCTGTTTCCAAGATTCCACAGATCAGATATTGGGGAGAGGGGGGAGAACAGCTAATTATGATTGCACTGATGTTAACTACAGGCTTAACAAATGAAAGAGAAGAGAAATGGAGTCCAAAGGTTCTGACCTGATAAAAGCAGTTGGATTCACGATAAGCCTGACCAGAGAAACAGGGTACTAGGGCTGATGAAAATAATACAAGCATCAGTTTAACAGGCTACAGATTCAGCCATCAGAAATCGGCTTCAGTCTGATAAAGAAGCAGACCACAGAGGAGTTTCTAATAGAAGGTGAATTGTGTTCTCCTCTGCACATACAGTAAAATGGTAAGAACCTAGATATTATAATAGCTGAAGAGGAAAATCAGAAGCAGCACACAGAAAGCTTCCCTAATTTGTTGATAATCAGTGAACTTGACTACCCACAGCCCTACATCCCACAACACAAACACAAAAACGTGAATAAATACAAAGTATACAAGTCTACAAAGACAATACTGCTGACTCTACAGAGAAACAGAAAACACAGAACTTGTGAGTGGATGGACTAAGATCTAACTCAAGAAATACACAGGTCAGCCCACTCTTCTGAATTTTGAGAAAACTTACACAGAGGAAGACAATGACAGGTTCCAACAAAAGAAGAATCTTCTGACAGAAGTTATTGATGTTGGAAAAAAGAAGTTGTTTGATGTTATCTCTAAGACTTTTTTTAAGAATAAAACAAGTGACAAATAAAACTATGCTCTAAAAAGAGATTCAAATATGACTAGATGATTGTCTTAGCCTGAGGAAATTTGACAGCTATCCACCACCAAGTGATTTTTCTGCAAGAATCTGAAGAAAAGACAAGAGGAGGATAATAGCTTTGGAAAAAGTAATTACTAATATTAAATTCAGAAATTTTAAGAGAATATGGATGTTTGCACATGTACAATATAAACCGCCTTTTCAAATGGTTTAAAAACAAAGACATAAGTAATTTAATAACCTCCAACAAAATTTTATCATATACTTTTGCAAAATTTGGAGAATAGAAACTTGCCAGGTTAAGAAAACTTAATTTTGTGGTGCCAAAAAAGTGACAACTACTTTTTAAATATTTCTCAGTTTTGTCCCACAAGCTCTTTACTGAAAACATTTTTATATAGTGCTGATAGCATTTACTTACTTAAGTTTTCTAGGAGATGTTTGCAATCATCAGTCGCAACATCATGCAATGTTCGATTACACTTATCTTTTCTCTCAGCCTCTAGTCCACCATGGCTACAAAGGATTTCTAGACAGTTCTGCAAAGGTAAGAACTGTATTATTTACTTGTCAAAACTCCTAATTGAAACTCTTACACATGCATTTCCAAAGATAGTCAACTATGGAGTTTCTATATACGAGAATCCAAATTATGTTCCTCACAGAGTTGAAAACCAGGAGTAAAAATATTTTATAGCAGACTTGAAAGTCTCAAATCAAGATTTTGAAAAAGCAGAATATATGCAGCCAGGCTTCTACAGTCTCCAAACATCAAATACTGGTCAGCTGAATTGAGAAATTCTTAACATCTGGCCACTAGTTTAGGTATTCACACAAAGAAATAGAAGCCCAACTATCTATCCTGTTTTGAACACCTTGGCCTCAATGTTCAAGCAACACTAAAAACACAATTCTAAAGCTTAATACAGACTAATTAATGAATCTATTCAGATGGCATAAAACCAGTTTTCACTTTGCAATTCACCAAGTGGGAGTTTCCATGACACCTGACATCTGAGTCGTACGCAGCAAAAGAAAAGCAATCATTTTAAAATCACCTTGCAAGTCTCTTCTTTGGCAGGTAAACCTGAATTTCTGCAAGCATAGTAACAATGCAGTGAAATAAAAATGCATTTCTATTAAAGTCAGAGCACAAACATTTTGCGGATGCCAACATGATGCCCTCTTAAAATTCAAAGACCTTAAAAAAAGTCACATGCTCAACAAAAGCAAAAAATCATTACAGTTCATTAGAAACAAGCTACTAGCAAGTAAATTTGGATTGGTACAATCATACTGTAACATGAAAAAAATATCAGTTATATAGAACCTCCCAAACTAGCGAGGGAAAAAAAAAAAGCCCTCACAAAACTACATTCAAATGTTGATTGATCAGCAACCAGAAGACTGAGTAGGTCCTGATTTCTAATGATCATCCATTCAGCAACAATACAGGTGGCCTTCATGAAAGCATTGTCATCCTCAGACATGCCTTTTAAGGACAGATATCCATATTAAAAACAGACACCATCAGAAATGATACTAGTTAATACTGTATTGATAACGTCTGGGGTTAATCAAAGCAGAGAAACCAAACCTTGAAAACACAGAGAAGCAGCTATTAAGTATTTCGATTCAGAACAGTGGCTTGTTGCAGGTTACCTATTTTGTAGGCATTCTAACAGAAAGACTTACGTCAGCATATCTGATACCTTTCATAAACATAACAGTCATTCAAGCTATATTTCCCTGTGACATGAAATTTTACCAGATTGTGGTTCCAGCACTTGTAAGAACTTTTAGAAAATCAGTTACCTCGCTAACTTTGCCAGAAGAAAATTAACCAGAAAAAAACCACCCCTATTTTCTTGTCAGGTTAGTAAGTTAACTGCCTCTTTCACATGGGTGCAATGAATGGCAAAGACAGCAGAAGGCAGAGGACTGAACCGTGAGGCTGAAAGTGGGAAGTAAAGAGGGAAGAAAGAAGTGGGAGAGAACAAAGAAATGAAGCTTATTTCCTTAGTAAAATGAGAAGTTTTGTTGGCTCTGTTGGCTATGAAATATCAGCTAAGATCATCTGTAAAGAATGGCATCTACCAGTCTTGAAAGAAAAGGATGCAAGTGCCAGTACTCTTTATACGGAACTATCGTGCAGTGTCGTGAATGACATGCAGTGCAGATAAAGGATTAGAGAAGGAAATCAAAGTGTTAACAGTACTTGAAGATGGCTATTAAGCTTTCTTTAGCTTCTTAATATCCCAAACATCTCTCAAATCAATAAATGCATTTAATCAAATACAATTATATAAAGTCTCGGCAACATCAAAACCAGGAATCTGACTGCCAGCTATATATTGCCTTCATCACCTACAAGAATACCCTCAACCTTAAATGGAGATCTTATTAAACAGTTGACTTGGAATGTGCTCAGAAACTCAAAACCATGGGTTATTCATGAAAGGTATATGCGAAGACTTCCAGTGTCAGAGCCTTCAGAGAGAACACCTAGCCAAAGCCTCTTTTAGACAGTAAATAAAACCTAGCTTCAATGTTCCTGAGGATTATATCATTGCAGAAAGAAGCAACATATTGCACACTGCGTAGGTATTTGCAGACTATAACAAATACCTTAAACTCCATCTAAACTGAGATGGGTGGAAACTGAAATAAGAGTCTGTACCTGCCTAACAGACACTGGTAATGGAACATTGACTCTGTTTGTAATGCAAAATGCTGAGTAAGCTGTGGCTGGTCCCTAAAAAACCATAATTTAATAAACTGAATCTTAAATCTGTGCCTATTTTGAATTTATCATAGTAAATTTATCGGGGAAAAAAGCAAACATAATGATAGATATTGAATTAGGCATGTAATGACAAGCTGATTTTCAAAGTCTTGGACTATATTTTCCTAAAATTCACTCTCTCTGTGTTTAGCATCCTCTATTTTCTCCCTGGGTAAAATTTTCACAGTAAGATCTGACTGACAGCTGCCAAGGGAAAAAAAAAAATCCTTTAAACAGTCAGTGTTAGAAGTATAAAGCTTGTGATGTCAAATCCTTCAAGGAATATTCAATTTCCAGAAATCTTCCTGTTAATCATCAGTAAGACCTGTAAGGTCATTCTCCATGTCATGAGTTATCCCAACCCCCAAAAAACTTACTCATTGCCTGCTAAAAAGGCTGCCCAAAATAACAAATTAAACAATGTATTACTGCACAAATCGGATTCTCAAATTTCCTGTTCTCCCATCCCTCCCACAGGAAAAATTGTTCATAGTTAAATCATCCCTAACTGTAACTGGAAACAATGTCCATCTAATATCTATATTAAGTACATGACACCCAATGAATTGGCATTTAGGGTGGGATTCACCTCACCTTAACTTTGAAAATCTGAATCTCAAGCAGTCATGTTTTCTCTTTTTATTGTTGTCCCAAAAGAAATAGGCATTTAAATATGACAATTCACCCCATCTGACACCTAGCTTCTGGGGTAAATTATCCACTGGAATTATCTCTCTGTCTCTGTTAAATCAAGTGTGACAATAAACTAGATAACAATCTCAGATTTAACATCTAAGTTTTAGTTCTTCAAAGATAAAAAAGAAGGATTTATCTCTCCTAAGTTCTATCAGGTTACTGTAACTTGTTCACATAGACTGACCTTAAAACCTTTTGATGCCGCTATGTGGGCAGCAGTCCAACCCTCATTGTCAGCATGGTTGATGAGATCTGCAGAAATAACAGGCTTTACTCTACTGCTATAGTTGTCTTCTCTCTTCTCCAAATCAAAGTAGTCTAAATTAGGCTCTGCATCAGTCAAAGAGTTCCTATTGTTTGGCTCTCCATAGTACATAAGGAGCTTGAGACTGTCAACATTACCAGAATCCACTGCTGCGTGAATTGGTGACCAGCCATCCTAAAAAAACAAAAGCAAAAAGCACACTCCAACCAAACACATCGAAAAATGTTTGCAGAACTTATATCAGCAATGAATCTGAATGGAAGGCTCTGTTTGGAAATTAAAAATATAAGAAAGAGTGACATAACAATCCTTTGGGAAAACAGAGTTGCTTCTATGTGTTTGGGGTGGAAGAAGGAGGGATGAAAATGTAGCAGAAAGAAAATTTCTCCAAGGACAGTCCAACAGACAAACTTCAAAACTTTTAGAAGAGTCTAAGTGATATAGGACTTACATGCTCTTAATAGACTGTTTCCTTATCATGTATCAAATTAACACGATTCTAATGATCAATAATTTGTTTCATGTTGCATTAATCAATTTATTAGTCAGATATTTTTAAGGTTTTGACATCATAACTTTCTCTCATTTCAAGTCAAATATATTTACTTTCCAAATCCAAAATAAATGAATCGAAAAAGTTCAGTGTAATGGAGGGGCAGAATGTACTGTGAAGCTAATGCTCTCTGTGCTGTGTTTCTGGACAGCCTACATCCCACATCCCACATTTACTGTCATGTTTACGTCACAGTCTTAAGAAAAACTTCAGGAAAGCACCTGAAAAGGGCAGTACCTAGATGTTAATTTTGAGACAGTCCTCTTCCTTTTCTCCTGCATATACTTTTTTTTTTGCCATATTCTCCCATTTGTGATATATGAGACTTTACAATACTGGCTGACAAATTTGGGGGTGGGGGTCCCCTTAAGGACAAAAATAAAGCACCCTAACATAAAAGGTGGAAGCAAAATCCCATCTCCACTTCTCCACCTTAAAAATAAGTGAAAACAGAACTCTTCTGTTTTGCAAATCCAGTGCTGAAGAAAAGTCTGCAGCAAACTGCAGGCAGAATCTGAAATATGTAAAATAATATGGAAGTCGCATAATTTAGGAGATTTTAGAGACAATACACAGCTTAAAAAATTGCAGAAAGTATGATGAAAAGAAAAAAATACTAATTTCAAATTACATGGTTTATTCCAGCTTTAAAGAAAACTTTAAATAAATATTTTAATGTAAATATTTCCTAGCTGTTTGCAGTTATTCAGTACTATACAAGGTACTTTAACTTCACAAACTGTTTTAACTTACACTGGTTTTTACTGTTCGATCTGCTCCACCTTCCAACAATAGCTTAACACAATCGTTATTTCCATTTTTACAGGCCAGGTACAAAGGTGTCTGTCCTCTTTCAGCAGCATGGTTAATATCAGCCTGATACATGGTTAATAACTCTGCACACCTACAGCAAACAACAAGGTAGTAAAAGTATCTTGTATTCGACATCCAAAAACTCTTTAGAACTTACAACATTTAAATATTTTTTTATAAAGTACAGGTTTTCTAGATACAGATCTACCTGTGATTTTATTCATCACATATACAAAAGTATAACGTATAATTTAATACATTCACATAGATATAAAGACATAAAATCAGGTTACTTTAAACCCATAAATCTTAAACTACTGTAGATGCATTTCAAAACTGTGGATATAAAACACTTATTTTCACAAGGCTAATAAAAACTTGATGACAGCTGCTTAAGAAAAACCTTCAGCTGAGCAAAAAAGTAACATTTCTTCCCTGACTACTGATATTTAAATAGTTTTAAAAAGAAAGGACTAGGACTAGCTTTAGATACCAGCAAAAGGGACACTGGCCTAGGGAAGTAAACTGGTAGGGACAGCAAAACAGCTATGGCACTACCTACCATTCAGATCCCTGAATAAAGGCTACTCCAGAAGGATGACTTGGGGTGTGTTGGTAGCAGCTACTGGATTAGGGAGCACAGAAGATTAAGTGGAGGGCTGAAGAATGACTCACTAGGGACCAGCATTTGGATCCAAGATCCTGTATTTCCTCACAACCCTGTAGTAGTAGGTCCAGTTTTCTTCCAGATTCTTGTGCCAGAGTTGGCTCCCTTCCCCTTCCCAAGCCCAGCTTTTCAGCAACTCCCAAGACTTCAGAGAAATCTTAATTCCAGTCTATTCCCTCTGCAGTTCAAACAAGGGCTTTAAACAAAGATAACTGCCCATCTCTCTGGCTCAATATTTATTAGTCCATAAAAATAGAAGGATATCAACAATAAAGCATCAAAGCAACTAATGCAATGCCATATAACTACTGGTTAGGAGGCCATACTATAGCAACAGGGTGACAAAATATTTAAAGCAATGTAAGATATATATAAGAATATAAGCATGTAAGAAATTACAGATGAAAAAAACACAAGTATTAAAAAAAAATTATCTCCTTTTAGTAAGTTCTTATTTAGTCAGAAAATTGATCAAGTTCAAGATAAAATGACCAAATTTAGAAAAGAGTAAAACAGATAACATTAATATGAATTACTTAGCTGCACTTTCTGAAAATGCTCAAACAAACAGAAAAAATACAGATAAAAGTATTACTCTACCTTATCAAATGTTGAATGTGTATCCTAACCATACAGTCACAAAAGTCATCTTAAGATGGGCTCAGAACAAGACACCTCCATAAAGCAACTGCAGATTGAGTTTTAAGTCTGCTACGTTAAAAATATCTGTTTTGTTATTTTGCATTGTATTCAGTGAATCTGGAAATGCTACACTGACTTCCCACCTCAAGGTCAGGTAAGGTCAGCCTGGCCTGGACCACATGGGAAATGATTTTGAAAGTTGTTCCTAAAAGCATTTTCTGAATTGGTGATATTACTGAACAGCCCTAAACAACTATTATTTTTTTCTGACTCTCTAACTGGGGCTGGAACAACAGTATGGTGTCTGTTCAGGAATAAGGTTAACTGACATGTCACAGGGGACTGGCTGGCATATCCGTCACAGATGAGTACTGTGTAATTAATTGATAGTAGTTTAGTGCTGTCATTAACCCCAGATTCTTAGTACTGTCGTACAAGTAATACGGACTATGAAACACAACACTTGAAAGGGGACAATACTGTCCCAAATTCTGCCTATTACAGAATTCTTCTGAGCCAGAACTTCGAAGTGATCAAAAAATGAAACAGCCTGAAGCATTCATAGTCTCTCTGATATTTTTGGTTGCACCCCCTCATGCAACCCCCGTTGCACCCCCCCATTGCGCCCCCGCATTGCACCCCCTAATGCAACCCCCCGTTGCACCCCCTAATGCAACCCCCATTTATTGTTCCATGCTCACTTTTACAATTTGGTTCATGTTTAGTATCTAAAAAAAGTGAAAGCAAGAAAAGTGTTTAGGTATATCATACTAGATAAGTAACTCTAAGGGAAAAAGAATATAAAGTCTGCAATACCATATCACAGCAGACGATATATAGCAAAGTGGTGTGAGGGTAAGTCAGAGAAATAAATAGCTTCCTATTTAAAAAAAGTCTAACATATTTATTTTAGTGAGAGAATATGAAGAGTGTATTTTTGGTTTGTCTTGTCAAGTCACATGTAATTTTTACAGATTTTATGTAAAACACTGAAACATTTAACTAGATACGTATTTCTGTGCTCAAAACACCTAGTGGGAATCTGCTATCTCTGGATTAAGACTTCCAGTAAAGGATGCCCATTAGTTGATAAGCTTGAAGTCCTCTAAGAAGTGGCAAGAATCTCTGATGATCCTTATATACTCATGGAAGACTGTGAGAAGGACAGGGATCCCACTCTTCCTCGTTGTTGGGTCAGGGCCTATCACAGTATAATAACATTCAAAGACTCTGACCCCTGTATGTTACTATATCAGAGTAAAATCCTTAAGAATACTAAAATGCAACATTAAAAGAATCAAAAACTGAAAGATAAGCAAAACCAAAGATACATAAAACAAAGGTAAAGTCTGTAATAAAGATTCCTAGTCATGCTGTTTAAGACTTTTTGCATTTGTAAAATAGTTTTATCTGGATAAGGATGCTCTGGAAGAGGTTATCTAGTGATTGCTTCCAACTTTCAGTTCTATTTCCTATGATTCTATGATACACAGTAAAGCTGCAGAGCAGAGACGCAGTATCAGCAGTATTATCCTCTGATGAAGGGAGGAAAAGGGAGGAAAAAATGAATCAACCGGATGAATTGTTGTGTACTGGTTCTCAGTATAAAAAGAAGACAGAATTTTCCAATCATGTTATCATAAAACACCGATCTTTATAAAATTAGGACCTTCAAAAAACAAAAGGAAATTATTGTAACTACATTTTGAAGAATGTTCTTAGAAATATTCTTTGACTCATACATTATTTTCTGTTTTTTGAAGTTACTGATACAAAAAAACTTAAACCTTGAAAAAATGTTTTGTTGTTTAAAGTATACTTTAAATACTTGCATAAATGTTCTTTTGTCTCTCAATATGATACTCATAGTTCTCTATACTTCAAAAAATCAGTGCAGAAATAATTTCTTTCCTACTTCCTCTGTTAATCCTGTATTATGGCTGATAACTTGAAGAAAATTAAGAAATTCAAAGGTACAATGCCCATGTAGACCAGTATCATATTGCGGTTACTAAGAATACCTGTTCAGCAACATTAAGAGCTGCAATTGGAAACAAAACATGGAAAATATTAAAAACAGAATGGCATATGAATATGAGTTTCAGTAGATGCTTTCAATAAATGATAGTTAAATGCATTTATACCTAAGAATGCAACAGTAATGTAATGAAAAAAGTATATAATATAATGTAAAGAGAATATAAAATTGAGTAACAGCCGACGGGCAAAAACTTAAGACTTCACTTACTTGACATGTCCCTGAGCAACTGCTGAACACAAGGGTGTAAAGCCATTTTTATCAGCAGCATCAACTTGTGCTTCTGCAGTCAGCAGCAATCTCACACAATCTATGAATTGACCAAAAACATAGGCTGATGCAACAAAAACAAGTGGTTAAAACTACAAGAACTTAAAACCTGCTCAAGGGGCAACAGCAGCCAATCTTTTTGACTGTACACCACACACCTTAGCGAACCAAAGTAGAAGCTCGGGAAGTAGTTTGCAGGACAGAGGTGAGAACGGCTCCCTGGGGGCACCACCACTCTACTGCAAAAAGGGTCTGCATTGGGTTCTACTGGGATACAAATTCGTGCCCATTGCTGGCAACTCCCACAGCGTTAGCTAATTTATGTACCTCTAAAGTGGTGGATTTGAATCATCCAGCAGTCCCCAAAGGCAGCACAGTCCCACTGGCAGTCACGTGACACATCCCAAATATGACAGCCACAGGGGAGATGCTCGCAAGCTACATGTAATTCAAACAACAGGCTGGCCAGTCTGGTTTTAGGACGCTGACATGGGATTGCAATGACAAATAAGATAAGCTGACAACCTCAAACCTCCCCAAACCATTTCCATTCATACATTTCCAAAATGACGTGCTAAAAATAGTACCAGTCTGATTCCACCATCCTACAGCTAAATTAGGACAATTAATTACATAGTAATTAGACTGCTTTTCATCCACAAATTGGAATATCATTTGATGCAATTAAGTTTGAAGAAAATACTTAATCTGCTCTATATTCTTGAAATTGGTTCTAGACGAAAATAAAACAAGTCTTTTGTAGTTGAAACTACTACTTTGAAAATAAGCTCAGCTAGAACACCAATTATAAACTCCTGACCTGATTTCTGAGCAAGTTTAATGCACTCTGTTCCAGCACTGGGTAAGATCTTGGAGCCAAGCTTTGCTAGTGAAGTTTATCTCTAGATATCAGAAACATATATTTAGAATTACTTAGAAATCTGACTAATCTAAAACATTCTTGAATGTATTTATTCCTTTTACAATTCTTTCAAATATTAATACAGATGATGTGGAGTTGACTGAATAAATAATTGAACGCTAAGAAGTAAGATTTTAAAACACTGTAAACTATTATATTGTAAACTAAGATTCTTAAATTCTTAAACAAGTAATCTGATCTGAAATGACTTTTTTTTTTTAAGTTGGTTGTCAGGATAAGCTGTAATATCTGTAATAATTTTTTTAAAGTCAGAAAGAAGCTCTCAGTTAACTTACTTAGTATTTCCACTTGTAAAATAATACCAATTAAAATCAAATTATATTTTCAATCACTTTGTAACAGAAAAAATACTCTGCTAACAATGACTTTTTTTTTCCTCTTTCCATTGTCAATCCCAGTCTTATATCAAACACTTAACTTGAAAATACAGAGTCCTGCTTGACATCCTAAAATACTTCTAAAGTTTATGAAGGATGTTGAAAAAATTTTCTTCTAGCAGTTTCAAGTATTTGGCTAGAATACTCTTTGGTGTCTTCATAAAGCATATGTTTGCCATGCAAAAGCCATGAAGAACACACAGAACAAGACCACCTTTCTAGAAAGGTATGGTTAACTCACAATTATTGATTGGCAGATCACTCAGGTGGTAGCTTATCTATGTGAAAATACTGTTTCTGATGAAGATCACTGAGGAGAGTTGTTTATTCTCAGGGATAGGTGCAAGCATGAGGAAATACAGCTACTTTCATAAGGTATACCATGTGAGCTAGTAAGGTCTACATGACCTGTTCTGGTAGCATATCAAGCAAAAGAGCAATAATCTTCAAGAAGCCTGGGTCCTCTTGATGGACTTCTGATTGGGAAGTGGAGAAGGGTAATTTGGATCAATCCAGGCTCATTAACTCCAGTTCACTCCTGTCTGCCACAGAAGTAATCAGCAGTGGAGGGGACTGGGCGGAAGGGCAGGCACAAGACAGACACCGATGTTGTCACTCAGTTAAAGGTTTTGGTCAAAGCAACAGCAAAACATGGAAGCTTATTAGCACAAACACCTGGAGACTTTACTGCTCTCCACCACAGCTGGGTAGTTAGTTCTTCCAGAGTGCTGGCAAACACCATGCAGATACATCCAGTGGCTCGGCAGAGCTGACTCCATGTAGCTGTATGTCTCTGCACCTCACTCCTTTCTACTTCCCACATCATTCCAGTTTTTCCTATCAATCAAGGGTGCCACAGCCTCCAAATACTCAGGATAGAAGAGAATCGATTATACCATAAATGCATATGATTAGCACATAGCTGAGTCTAAAGGATGTTATTATTATTATTCTCTTCACATCTCTCAGTTTCAGGAACTCTTATTATTTCATTCTCTCTTTCTCAACCACCCCGTGTGTGGCAGAGAACGGTCAGGATTGGCAACACAATACAGATATGCAGATATATTAGCTAAGTGAACTACTGTACATGTTATCAAGTGCATAATAGACTGAAGCGGCTCCTGCTTTGTTAATGGATCAAACCAAGACAGCCTGACAAAACAATCTGTTCAGCTATCCCAATCTAGTGGTTAAATCATAAAATCAACAGTTTCCTCGTGTCCATTCAAACACAAAGAAAGTATTTAGTGTATATTTTGAGGGTGAAGTTCTCTCAGACCTACAGAATTGGGGACAGTGTGTGCAGGAAACAAAGCAGATGCTATGAGCTTCATGTGCTGGAAAAAAACTCAGCTGCAGCTCTCAAAAGGCAACTGTTTACGAGCAGGAAGGCTACACATTTTGCAAATAGGACAGATTAGGAAAGAATATGTGAGTGCTCTCTTTTCTTGTGTAATTCAATTTTCTCTACAGACTGGGCTGAGAGCACAGAACAGCTGCTGCCACCATGCTGGTTACAATGTGCTCTACCTCTCTAGTTATCTACGCATCTCAAATACTGTATTTCTTCACTGAAAATGCGCAGAGATCATTCACTTTCCACTCTTCCCAGACTCTCTGCAACATGGTATTTGTTTCTGAAGGGAGGTACTCACTATGCTGGCTCTTAACAAGTCTAGAGCTACTCTTTTCTTCTGGCCAACTATTTTCCAGGAGAAATCGGAAAATCTGGTTAGTCGACTTAGACGAAACAAGGGGTCCTGGAAATCTCCAAATCTATTTAGCCACTAACTCCAGGTTGAAAGTATTCTCAATAAATTAAATCATGGTGTGATCACCCACCAGGGTAAGCTTATGTGTTAAGTCTTACGGTTGGACTCGATGATCTTAAGGGTCTTTTCCAACCTAAATGAGTCTATGATTCTAAGGAAAAAAAAAAAAAACAGCCAAAAGACAGTAACTGAGCATTGACAATCCTACTCTATGCAATGAAAAAATTTGTAAAATAAATTATTTTTTCCTTCTTCAAATTACATCAGTGTCATTTCTTTCCACCTGGTTAGTTAAAAAAAGCTATTAAAAAGGACTTTTTAAAATAAGAGATTTATTCCTATACTTCCTTTCTTAAGCCTATATATTTTTAAATACATTTGTTTTTAAAAGTCTCCACTTTGAGGAGCTGCGTCTATCCATGCACTTGGAAACAAACTGCAAGTAACAAAGAAAGGATTATATATTAAAGTTAAGCACAAATACCTTTCTCAAAAAATATTATAAATCTATAAATCTCAATTTTCATATAATGTATTAAGAAGACATCAATATTGCTGCTGTGTGATTCTCTCATTCAGAATTCGTACAATCCATTTAGTCACTAAAATGTGATGATTTGTATAACAAAGAGTTTTTCACATCCTGTCAACTACAAATAGAAGTGCAACACTAAAACCTTTGTAATATATTTTTTATCTTAAAAAGTAAAATATATTAAACAATTACAGGGTGCATATGCATGTGTTTGTTTTTATTATTGTGTTTTCATACTTTTGTCAAGTGCCTCTCATTTGAAATTTTGACAGTAAAACAAGAAACCAAATTGCCTTTGCTGTCAGTAAAAGCTGCTCAGTAACTGGAACTGAAAATCAGGGCATTAGCTTTGAAACATTTTAGGAATACAAGATCAGTAAAGAAGAATTGGGTCAATTACAGTCTCCCACAGACACCAGCAATGATAAATGGATGTAAGCCTAGAAGAATCCACAGAACATCCATTCAGTAAGGGGGAAAAAATAAATCCACACAATATAATAAACTTGGACTCTTAATACTGAAGATAAAAAGTTGGGAGAAAAAAAAAAAAGGTAAGTGCCAAAGGAAGAAAAGAAAATAAAATAAAGGGCTTTTCCAATATTTTAAGGGTCTTGGCAACAGCAAAGAATCTGTCAGATGAAAAGGCCCGGATGTTCCTATGAAGTAAATCATGGCACCTAGCAAGCAAAGAAAAAATATACCATTCCAAACAAAGGGAAAATTCCTCCTATCGCTATGCCTGGTAGCAAAATTAACACTGAACACATCAGAAAAATGTACACTATCTGCCTAGCTATGGATTTTGGATCCTAACTTTACTTTGATTTTTAAAATACTTGAGAAAAATAATGGAATAATCTCTCTAAATACTATTTTGAACACTGGATCGGGGTTTTCTAACTGTGTCACTAACAAATACATTGTTAAATAAAACCACAAAGTACTCTTGAAAGCAGTGGCTTTAAAGGCACTATGTTCCATCTTTTACTGTGAAACAAAATCTTGACTTTACTAAAAATTAATGGAATTTTTGTCATTGGTATTGATGGATTCAATCTTTAGTGTCCAAACCAGCATAATGATATTATTTGCAATACAGGAATCTAGGAGATTTTTACATAAGTAGAAAAAAACTACAGTAACGTGTACTGGAATTTTAAAGAAAGCTGTTGTTTGAGAGCCTTATGTTAACAGTCTGAAAATTATTGCTTGGAGTTTGTACCCATGAAATTCGTGTCTGTTACTAACATATTTGCCTCATTTCATAAATATATTAATAAAATACAAAGACTAACTGTTGAAAGGTTCAGATATGCTACCTCCTCGAGACTGAGGGTTGGGGTAGTGGGAAAAAGAAAAAGAAAAATGTTAACTATCTCAGTAGAGCCTAGAGAACAAACTAAGGCTATTTCATATAGTTTAAAAATAAAGACAGTTCATTTTATTTCCCAAGTAACACACTACTCTGAAACCATCTTCCATCATTTTCACTGCTGCTGCAGAAGATCAAAACCCTGGTGATGACCTATTCTTTCCTGCTTACTCCCTGTAGAGGAAAGTTCTTTCTTTCAAGTTGCCTTTGCTACAAAAGATATTTAGTTTTTCACAGAACATGGGGTGACAATATCTGGTGGCTTTTTATAGGAAGGGAGTGGAGAATTAGAATGGATGTTCCTGCAGAATGTTACCACAAGCAAGAATGCTTTCTGTGTTGCAAAATTCTGCCTCCAGAAGTATTGCTTATATATACGCTATACTGTGACTTTTGTCATATAATCTATATATCTTGGTTTCAATTTCACATTTTTAAAAAACATGCATTTGACCTAATTTAATATTTAAAACTTATGAAATAAGCTTTAATTATTTCACTTGAATGTCCTAACAAATCTTAGAAACATTTACCTGTATGTCCGTTCGTAGCAGCAGAATACAAGGCAGAATAGCCATCTTCACAAGAGTAATTAATGTCCAGTCCTTCTTCATTAAGCAGCATTGATAATAAAGTGACATTTCCCTGGGCAGCAGCTTGGTGAAGAAGGGTGGGCCTGCCACCCAGGGGGACAGGACCACCACTTGTTAACAAAGGGGTTAGGGAGGAAGACCAGCCTGTGAGTTAAAGCAACAGAAGTTAGACAGAAGACATAAATAAAGCTCTGCCTCTTCTGTGTTCTTTTGAAAATTAAAAAGGAGCTTCAAAATGATAGGATTCGTTAGTTTAGCACAGGTTTTGTGATGATGCTTTGTCTATACATCAGAAGGTACCCTGAAGAATAAAAACTGCGTACAGGGGTGACAGTTGTTAACGTAAATGAACAGGCTTTCATTACAAAAGGTTAACGTGAAACTTGTTATTAACTGCAGTAGCAGCTGGATGTCTCAAAAAACCTTATACTATTAAAATTCAAGAAACTACCGAAAGTTTTATACAAATTTTAATTTCATTGCTGATATGCTGGGAAGGTTTTTTAAAGTATCTAAAGAAAGGTTTCCAAAACGAAATACTTATTTTCATATGAAATTTCATCTTCCTTTACAGTCTTAGTGCAAACTTCAGTATTTATATCCTACCTGCAGTTATACAGATAAATCACACAGAGAGCACGTAATTACTTTAAGCGTCTTTCAACAAGTTTGCAAAAAAATGTAGAAATCATTTACACAAATAATACAGAAATAAATATTTTTATTATTGAACTGTACCTTAAGGTAATGTTCCTTTTACTCAAAAATACTTAATATAGTACAAAATGCTCCAGTGTTAACGAATAACAGGTTATATAACATTTATGAGTGAAAGCTTTCAAGTCACCCTGTTAAAAAACAATACTCAATTCAAAGCTTTGAAAGCTTGGGAGTTATCTTGGTTAAATGTTCTGTTCATTACTTATCAGCTTTAGTAGGGAGTTTGTTAAGAATATGAAGTTTGCTGCATAAGGCATAGAAAATTTTGTGTATTCTTCCTTGATCAAGGACTGCAAGAGAAAATAGGAGAAAGATTTTTTTTTCTTATTTTCACTATTACCTTTAGAAAATCCACATTATATTTCTCTCTTGAATAAATAACTTTGCATTCTGTGGCCACATATAAGCTATTACATGAGGCTGAAATCTGACAATACAAAGCAAGTTTACTGCAACACCCAAGACTGAAGAGGGGCTGCAGGACATTACCTCCAGCTCCATCAAGCTGACCAAGTGCTATCCAACCTCCAACACCTAGACCTAGAAAAAGCATGTGGCAGTAGCTCTACCATGCTGGGATGATCTCCTCTGCATTTTGGAAAAACAAAATTAAATATGGAAGTTCCCAATAGAATTCTATAGAAGCAATAGATTTGGGAACCTTGCAAGATCTGGGCAAATTTTAATTAAGGTCCAGACTTACACAAGAATCCATCATCTAAGCAGCCCCAGTGAAGAACACAGTTTGATCCCAATTCAAAACAGCAAAAAAATAAATGCTTGGAGTATTTTCATGTTTGTTTCTAAAGTAAGCTAAATTTGTCTTTTCAAATTAAGTTTACTAGTTTAGTATCTAAAGGAAACGTAGTTGCAGTGTTTTCACAATGTTAGCTTATTATTCAACTTATTTATTTGATATTGACTATAAGAAGTCATCACTACAGCTATGAAGTTACCTTATAAATCCAACTTTAAACCGACGATAAACTGTAAAGTTAACTCCATCCATCTTCATATAACTTCAATTCTGAAGCTACCTTCTGACTATTAATATTCTTACTAATATTTGTTTTTCCAATATTTTTAATCAGAGGATTTTGAGGGTTTTCTGAAGTTTGTAAAAAAAAAAAAGCAATATACAAAGTAAACTGAATCCTTTAAGTGGTAAAAAAAAAAATATTTATTTCCACTTCCAATATTTGAGAACAGTTAACTCTTACAAAATGCCCAAAGGTTTGAAGAATAACTTTTCTTCTTCCTTTCCATTATAAAAGTGTTTTTATTTTGTTATTCTTTCAAATTAATGGTGCTGCAGCTGTTGCTGTATACATCAATGTATTTAAAATGGTACTTGTGTAGTTTTTACTGTCTTGCCATGGTAGTTAACTGATAGTGGACATTGCTTGGATAGTGGACACTCCAGATGCTAACATTCTTTGTCCAAGTTATACTGGAATTATTTGGGGGAATTTGGAGAGCTTGACACTAAGCGCTTTAAGCATGAAGTTCACTTTGCCAAGCAGTTTTGTAATATGAATAGTATCTCTGGGTTCCCGTCCTTATTGAAAATAGTGGAAGTTTTTTGTTGTTTTTTTTTTTTTTTTGTTTAAAGCATCATTAACAGAAATGCCAAAATAAAAGGAATTTTTTTTGTGCCATATGTGGTATCTTAACTTTCATTTCCAGTCCTTGAAATGAAAAATATGTTGTTGCAGTTCAGTGATGAAATTCATTGTACTAGGTTATCATTAGATGAAAACCTTCTACTGAAAAAGATACAAAACCCAGGTAATAACATAAACATAACTTTAGCTTCTATCATCAATGTAAAGCAATGTAATAAAGCTGAATTCATCCAACAAAATACACCAACGTTAGAAAATACCAATAAATAAGGTACGCCATTACAGATGCAAAAAGTTAGGAAATGTGAAGCATCTGTGAAAGCTTGTAGGGCATGCAGTGATGAAGGGCAGAGGGACAGACAAAAACAGCTTCTGGCATCAGCTTCAGAATGTGAGATGGTTAATTTCAGAGCCCAGATCAGTCCCTCACCCCCCCACTTTTATCTTCGAAGCCAATTGTATAGAGAGAATAAATCAATCATTATAGAAATGAGCAAAATAAAAACCATACTTCATTGAAGAGTGACATAAAAAGCGCAAAACCAAGAAGAAAGTGAAAGCAGAAATCCCAGGGGTATGAAAATCCAACTGCCTACATTCGTTTCCATTTTGAGGTCTTACAGCCATTGAAATGTAGAAATCCAAACAGAGCAGAAGCATTTTGGCACCAGTTCAAAGGCTGCTGAAGTTAATGAAAACACTGTCGCAGATTTTGAATCAGGCCATAAATGTTCATTGTAATTTCTCTATGTGCAGTCTGTTCAACATTAGTGACAAAAGCTGGTGTCTTTTCCTGCCAGGGATGAAAAGAGCAACATGCAGTACAATGGCCCGTCTCTAAAAGAAGGTATTGTCACATTAATTTAGCAGAACACATAACCGAAACAATTGGTGCTCTGACTTTAAGTTGGCTCTTAATAGTTGCTCTTTCTAGAACCAAGACACTCCCTTACTGAAAATCAGGCTGTTGATATGTTCTTAAAGCAATCTGAGCTAACTAGGAAACTGTTTTAAAATTAATAAATAGAATACTTCAGTGATTAGGCTATTATCAATTCTTCTAACTCCACAGTAAGAAGAAAGAAACATGAATTATTGACAAAAAAATATAAAAATGGAGGATTCTTTCAATGTCTTTTTTAATGTTAATTTTGTTTTGCACTTTTGTTTAAAAATATTAACAAATTCTGATTGAAGCTCACTACTTACTATACAATAAAATACGAATAAGATTTCACCATGCTCTGCTTTAACTGAAAGTAAAATTGAAATTCTAAACATTTTCTGAAAAAAGTAAACAAAACAGATTAAAATCAAGCAGAACATTAATAAAACTAACTGAATCTGTGCCTAGAGGGCATGAAAATGCAAATGTGGGAAGGAGGATTCAGTAGTATTTGCAGTTTGTTAGATGTTGTTCACCTCAAGAAATGTCATACTTAAAAAAGAAACTGAAAAAAGAAAGTGAATAAGTGGCATGAATTCAGGCATTACTGACCATACTGACCACACTATCTTAATGAAAACAGCGTTATTAAATTTGGTTTATCTTTTCTTTTCTAAGACAAAGTCTATGTCCATACATATTTATAAAATCAATTTTTTTTCTTTTCTCAGCATAAAATTTTGAAGGAAATGTCCTTCCGTACTTGCATAACATCTGTTGCTCAAAGTTTTTTCAGTTCTGCAGTTTGCCAGAACACTTGGCCAAAATAGATTAAGTTCCCTTAAAAAACATAAATAAATGGGACTGGAGAATAAGTGCAATAAAATATAGGCATTAGTTCGGGTAAAAGACAAAGGAGCTGCTGAATATTTACCTGAATATTTCAGATAAAGTTATTAAAGTTCTTTGAGCCTGTTTGTAGTCAGTAAAGGAGGGATTTTAAAATAACATCTCTATATTAATAAAATAAAACAGCAGACCACTAACTAGAATGTAAGCAATCTTTCTTTGCAGACTTCAGATTATGGGGTCCATTTCCCATTTGCAATTGCAAATATTCACAAAAAGCAGTGCCACTTACTAAACACTAACAGCGTCAAATATTCAGAGCAAGGATTATAAGGGGATTAAACGAACCCAAATGTTTCCATCCCTTCCAAAAACAAGTGAATGGAGTATAAATGAAGAAAGGCAATCTGAACACATAAACCAGCACAATTTAAAAAAACCTAACATTTTGACAAAAATCCTATCTTTGAGAATTGCCTCTGAGAACTGTCACAAATTTCATAAGAAACATGAATTGACTATTTGGTGGAGGAATCCTATTTAAAAGGCTGATTGTTCTCCTAAGAAAAAAGTTTATACTTCGAAGCACAAACTAAAGCAATAACAATACATGGAGTTAGGAAGTCAAGTGGTGGTAATTTCATTTTTAAGATTTATTTTTTTAAAGAATAATCAAAAACTGTCTTAAACGATTACCAAACATCATCTAGCTAATGTAAGACTAACTGAAATATGCAGCCTAATTCATGCTGATAGGATTTGTGGAAGACAGCCTCTTGCCTACCAAAACTCACTTTGAAGCTGATTTTGCCAATAATTTGTTGTATGTTAATAAAATCTTAGATTTTTTTTTTTTTAATGAAATTTTAATTCTGTTATGGAGCCTAATAGCACCTGAAGGCAAATGAGGCTTGAAGAATGTCTGGAATATTGGGAGACTAATGATCTATCTGACATGGCAAATAGACTCAGCTAGGAATAAGAATTTAAGATGAAAATTCAGGACATCCATATGAAAGACAGCAAACTAAGAGGCAGCCATCAAATCCCACAGTTGTTAACTCTGAGAAGTAGTAGACAAATGGAAGATAAGATTTCTGAGCTCATATTTTTATGGCACAGTTCAGAAAGGAGAGAGGATTCTGCCAGTATGGTGCCATAGCCAAATGTTAAAAACATGACTAGGTTACTCCAGAAACATGCAGAAAGTCTTCAGTGAAGTGGAATGGGAATAAAAATTCCTTAATAATGTGAACCCTGGAATCTCCTATATATACAGATAGAAGTTTGCCACACGCTGCTTTTGGAACAGCTTCCCCAAGACTGGTGAGTGAGTTCAGCTGCCTTAGACAGTGGTGCAGCTACCAACAGAAAGTGGTTGGTTGTGAGATGGAAGCAGACAAGCTGTGCGGGGGTTTTATACTCTATAGATGATGGGACTAAAGTTATGAGGGACTGAAGTACCATAACTGAACTGAGAATAACTGTTGAAAGTTTGAGACCATTCAAACATTCTTTAATGCTGATGAAGGTCTAAAGTGTTCCAAAACTGTGTGTCCGTCTTCCTCACTGCAGTGCAAGTCAGGCTAAAGAGGGGATTCTACCTAATGTTCTAGTGCTATTGATCCCAGCAGGGAAGTATGTCGACAAAAAGATTTATAGGAGATCTACAGTTAACTGAAAGGTAGATCAGGGCCGCCTTTGTTCATTTAACTGCCATCAAGACGATACCCTGAAGTTGGCAGCACATTAGGCACACAAATAAGTCCCCACCACAATGCAAAATGAATAGCAGATACACACACCGACTCCAGACTTAGACTATCAACATAACATTTAGTTTTTAACTCTCCAACAGCAACCCTTTGCTGATATCTGTTGAAGTAAACCTGTGAGATGCCACACACAAGCACTAACAAAGCCTACAACTAAAACCAGAAGACCTATAGAAAAATGGAAATAAAAATGAAACATATTCTATAGGTATGAAGTGATATATTTGAAACTGCACTGTTATCCAGGCGATTACATACCTTAATGTGCAACCATCTAATGCCATAGGAGAATACAGTAGCCCCAGCTATGCCCTATTTTGTAAGAGATTCACAAAGCACTGAAATACATATGCCATGGAAGATCACCAGCAGAGGTAATTTTCAAAACATTATTTCAGACTGAGGAATCATTTTGAAGTCCAAAATAATAGCATTCACAAAAAAAACCAAAAACAAACCACCCAACCAAAAAAAAAACAAACAAAAAAGGAGTTTCTTTAATATACCATAATCTGCAGCCCATTTACTTTAAATATTAGTCCTCTTTATCTTTAAAAAAAGCCTTCAATTTGGAGACCTCCTTGAGGAAGCAAACTAATTTATAACGTTATTAAATCAGCAAAAGAATTCCCATACCCCTGGAATGTGGAAAAAATATAAATGAAAATTTCAGCTTTTAGAAAGTAAAAAAAGAGAAAAGTATAAAAAGATAAATAAAGCAAACGAGATGTATAGGAAAACCAAAACATTATTTTAGAGGGAGACAGTTTGTAGCATATCAATCCCTTTACCTGATGCTGTTACCAGGAGGCTGTCTGAATCACATGGTCTACAGGATGAAGCACTAACAGGGTTTATGGAGGAGCTACAGGCAATGGTGGTGGGAATGACAAAGGAATTTTCTGAACATGCAGGTTGGTTCAGTCCAGGGAAGTGGGAAGGCCAGGCACCCACCTGAGATGAGGCTATGGCTGGTATGGCACAGCCTGCAGGTGCCACAGATAAATCTATAGCAGGTTTTGGTGGCAGCTGAGGTGAGGATTTAGAAATAATTTCCTCATTTATTACCCTGATTCCTTGTGGTGAACTTGAAAGAGGTGAGGTCACGGTTTTGCTGTCAGTTTTTGCACTTGTATTTGGGGATCGACTACTATCCATTAAAACTTTAAGCTGTGGGTGTGGTGGAGAAGGAGTTTGCGAAAGCCCTGGTTTTTTAGGAGGAATAGGTGGAGGATTTCCTCTGTCAATTCTTGATACACTGGGAGTCTTTAAACTCGTTCTACCGACTGGGGGGTAAGTGCCAACTTCCATTGAATGTGACGTCCCCAGCCGCGACGGAGCGCTGCTCTGAGGGCTTGTAAATCTCGAAAGGACTTGGGTAACGGTATTCCGAGCTACCTGTTTGGCAACTAGGTTGTCACGACTAGTAGGGGATACGTCCCTTGAGGGAGGGCTTTGGGTTGTGTTTCCGTTTTGGTCTTGATCATTTGCATTCGCTTGAAATCTAAATCTAGCTGCTTGGATTCGTGGATTTAGGCCTGGATGCCCAGTAGTGTTGGCAGATGGTGAATGCGAACTGTGCATAGACGAAGTAAGCGAGGAATTCTGAGCTGCGGCAGTCGGTGCTGCAGGGGTGCAAAGGGAAGTACTATTTGAAAAAGGGGAAGTGCTACTTGGTAAATCAGGTGATGAGCCTGTACTTGGTCCATTTTCCTCAATTCTGTTTTGATTCTGTGTAAGAACAGGAGTTGCAGGAGGGACAAGTTCACTAGATGAAGATTGCCTATCAACGACAGGCTTCACAAATGCTGCATTGGCGCACACATTCATTTTTGTATTGCCAGACACTAGTGGGCTCGCTGTAGAAGGCTTTACAGGTACAGTCAAAGGCAACTTCTTAACGTTTTCTGTGCTACTGTCCATCACTACAGTATCTGTTTGGCAGGCAACAGTTCTTGAACTTGGCTCTTCTGTTTCAACAGAAACAGAAACAAGACTCCTATCTTTATTTTTATCTTTATTTTTAAGAGGAAGATTAGCTTTACTTTCATTCTCCTTTTTTAATTGATCAATCATTTTGATCATTTTATCTCTCTCTTCTCTGAGGTCACTGGTGTGCGCTTCCTCTCTATGAAGTTTTGCACGCAACTGCTCTCTCTCTGTGTCAAACTCAGACAGCTGCTTTTCCATTTGAGCTTCCATTTGTGTACTCCTTTGTTTCTCAGCTGCAAGAGACTCCTCCAATTCAGTAGCCTTTTTCTTTTCCTCTTCAAATTTTGACATCACTTCTTCCAGTTTCTGGGCTTCCTCTACAATTCGGCCAGACAACTGCTTACAATATTTCACTAGCATCATAGCATCAATACTACATGCTTATTCTTTCCACGTTCTTCTTCAAGACGAGCGGATAGCTTTTTGTGCTCCAGCTCAAGATTCTGTAACTGAGATTTTTCCATTTCCAACTGTAAGAAAGCATAGAGAAAAATTCTCATTAACAAGATGGAGACTTTCAACCTAACCTAGTATTAACCTGACATTGATATTTTAACCTTTGAGAGTATGCCTGAAATGAATCTGCCTGCCCCAGGAAAGTGATTTGTGATATCTAACACAAGTGCCTATAATCTTGTACAAGCAAAAGAAAGACACAGGCATCTCTGAAGAGCAATTCAGAAACTAAGTAAGCCCATCTACTTTCATCCGTTGACAACACAGAGACTCCCCAAAGTGATTAAATGCTTGTGATTCCTGAGTGAGGAGCTACTTGTTCTCCAGAAATTAGACATAAGACATCACAGAAAGTCCTCTTCTCAGTAAAGAAACCAGACACAAGCAAGAGATGAGCTTTGCAAAAAAACTTTGAGCCCAGAAATGAAAGGCTTAGGTTTTAGGTCTTCCTCAGACTGAAGGAGATTAGGGTTGAAATACACAGTCCATCATGCCCATAATAAGTGTCTTATTTATAAATGTTAAAACAAGATATAAGACATTCATTTCTGAGACCAACTTTTTCACACAAGTACAAATATCTTCCATTACTTACTAATAGCAGAAGATCTCACTGACATCAGTGATGTATAAAGTATGTTATAAGCTAGAATCAAAAAGCTACCTACTACATGTAGATAATGGATAAGAATAATTTTTCATTCATATAGTCATCGCCTCTAATTAATCTTGCCTGCTGATTATGCTTTTATTCAAAGACCCTACTCTAGAAAAGCACTGGAAAAATATGTTAATGCACCATTTTATAAAATACCTACTAGCAATAATGCAACCTAAATAGCTTCATATTTTCCCAAGCAAACTTTTACACAAGTGAAACAACAACAAAAGAAAAATTGATTTCTTTCTTTCTGCTCCTCCCTTCACATGCTGATGCAGTAGCTTCCTGAATGGCTTATCTGAATGACTGATAAAAAAACAAACAAAGAAAACCCCAAGAAACTGCTGAGCATTCCTTCTCCTGTACTCTTTTTATTGGTTTAGCCTTGACAGTTCTGCTTCATATTTGCATACAGATCGATACAGAAATAACAATTCAGAACTGTACCACTAAAGTGCATTTCTAAGTGGGCATTTTTTCTGGAAAAATACTTTCAGGTACCTATAAAAAAAAAAAATCAAGTGCTCACAAACATGAACGGTTAATTTTGACTGCAACAGGAAACTGGTTCATGCTTCTACAATAAGAGAACATTTCATAACGCTCAAAAAAATAAGAAAAGCTGTGGCAAATAGCAGTACATTTAAGATCTTACTTGGAATAAATATTTCATTTCAATAGATGAAGGAAGAATCATAGATTATAGATTCAGATTATAGTGTCATGGTAAAATGATACTAATTTCAGAGTTTAAGACAATACAGTGTCGTGAATATATTTACTGTAAACTGTAATGTGGGAAACAAGATGGCCTAGAGGATTGTTAATAGTTATGGAATATCTCCTCTCTCAGTCAATGCTTAAAATATTGTCTTGGTTGCTAGATGAAAACAAACAGACACACAGGCAAAAAAAACCCCAGGCATTACAATATATTAGCTTTTCAGAAACCTGTTGCTACAGCACACTATTCCCTGTCTTCTCCAATAGCAGATGAAATTTCTTAGCTCAGGAACCTTTTTCCAGATTACTATAGATGTGTCTACAATTCATTTTTAACTAAACTGCATTTAAACAAAAGCTAATATAAGCACCATATTTAAATAACAGTTTTGTTACTCTCCAGTTATACCATAGAGTAGAGTTGAAACTCATGCCATCAAGAGATGAGTACAAGAGGGAGAGAGTCTGCAGTTGTAATAGAAATAAATCCCACCTGCTATATCCTGGGGACAATGAGCTAATTTTTTCCCACATGGTAAGTAGAATTCAAATACAAGAAAACACTTAAAAAGGAAGGGAAGTGAAATGACATAGAAAGAACAAACAGTAAATCCTACATGAATGTACACTTATAGATGAACGTGTGATTCAGTCTCCAAACATTTCTAATCATGTTACCTGACTCTAAATTTCTCTTCCATTTTCTTCAGAAGAATGGGAAAAAGCATAAAGAGGTGATGACAATATTGATGTGATGTATATTATAGTAATAGTAAAATTTCTTCATTAAATCATACCATTATCATAAGAAACAGTGAACTAAGAGAAAAAAAACCGCTGTGGGAAATTATACCTACATTATAAATGACATCTTGGCTTTGAATACCTCAAAACCTGTTTAGCAGTGGAGGGGCTCCACTGGGGTTTTAGAGCTTCATCGCAGGTTAAACAATACACTCTGTACAATGCATTTCACAAAACCAAGTCACCCTTTCTTAAAAACAGTGTTAAATATACAAAAAATAAGGTATGGCATTATTAGTCATTGCTTAACAAACAATATCAGCAACAACATTTCTTCAGTTATGTTAATGACAGTACAGCTGCAAATTAAATTAACAAGCTATTATGATGACACTGTATTTAGGAATGGTCCCATTCATAGTTCTTCACATGCAGAAGAAACATTGTTTTTTCTCAACCATTTCATTGTTTTTTTCAAAGCATCCAACAGCATTTGGATGCTTCACAAGCATTTCAAAGCAAGTGGAGCATCCAACAGTTTCTTTTTTGTTAAAACAGACACAAAAATAATGAGAAATGTATACAATTTTTAAAGCTTGGAAATGCAATAAGATTATAGTGGAAATGTTTTTATCAAGATTTTCTATACTTTATTATTTCTCCATTTGTATTTCAGACAATGGACTGGTTCTATAAATTAACTGTTGTGAAATTATATTACTTTCATATAATTACAAGCAGATTTTAACATATAACTGGGATGAAATCAGCTTACCATACTATCATAGCATCTTATTTGTAAGCAATGCATATAAATAAATAAACAAACCTATATATATATATATATATATAAAAGTCCTCTATTTTATTTCAAATTGACAAGACATTAGTTTCTCATTTTATGTTGTTTCTTATGTCTACCTCTCTCCCCCGCCCTTGTTTTGGCTGCAACACCTTGAACAGGAAAACCCTCTGAATATTTACACTGCGTTTTTTCCTTTAGGTGACAGATCTGGAACTAGCTCTAATTATTTATGAGTTTTTGAACTAACTATGACCTGATTTGTACGAAGTGTACTATATGCATACACTAAATCATAACAGTAATGTAAACATCTGGAAATGTGTCCAAGAAGGATTTGAAAAGGGGTGAAAAAGGATACTGAGAAAAATGATAGTGTCCCACAAAGAGCTAACCAGCAAAGGCCCTACAAAGGTGAGAGACAGAGTGCATGCCTTGTGAGAAAATGTTGAGGGAACTTGGCTTGCTTAGTCTAGTGAAGAAAAGACTGAGGGATGATCTAATAGCAACATACTGCTCCTTTTGAAGGGCCCTTACAATGGTGACAGAGTCAAATTCTTCTTGGTGGTGGCAGGTGAGGCCCCATAACAAAAGGCTAACATGAAAAATTGCCCTTTAAGAGGCTCAGTCTTGGAAAAAAGTTCTTCACAAGGATAGTAGTGCAGAAAGGCTGCAGTATTGCCATTCCTGGGGGTTTTCAGGACTCAGCTAGACAAATTCATGGATGACCAGATGTACTGCTGGTGATAATCTGCTTTAAGCACAAGGTCAGACTAAATCACATCAACGGGCCTCTTCCAACCAACGTGTCTGTCTTTCTTTGAGCATGCATCCCAATACTAACTTCTCTGCAAACGCTTGACAAATCAAGAACTGTGATTTTGATTATCTGGTTTTGAGTTCCCAGGAAACCTCAAAATTAATTTTGATAGCAGCTCCAGGAAAAGCATTCAAAGAGAGAGAAGAGGATGGAGACTTAACAGAAAGCAGATGACATCTGGGGATTAGGTGTTTGGTATATGGTAAGCTTATGACTGACAGTCATTTATGCACATCTCTCATTTTTCTATGTTCTGGCACATTGTTATGACTTGCTTTTTATGATCAAATAAAAATTTTATTCAAAGAATACTTTTAAGGTCACTATATTCACAGATAGTAAGTCCCCAGGAATAAGAGTTCAGTCTAGGCCTGTTTAAAGTCCAGTAATATCCAGAGAAAATAAACACAGCTGTACACAGACTTAATTACTTAGTGTAAGAGCGAGACAGTAAAGCAATTCCAAACATGAAGACAGAGGCATCACACATTTAGAGAAGGAGGAACCACTCTTGGAGGTAGGAGGTGCAGTTAGCTCTCTATTTAGGTCACATTTGTCTAGGCTTAACGGGTTTTTTTTCCTTATATTGGGTCACCCTACTTTGTCAACCATTTCTAGAAATCCCTCAAAATACCTTCATTACCCTCTTGCATGGAGGGATTTGAGAGATGGAGAACAGACAGAAAAATGTGGAACAAAGGAAAGGTAAAACACTGAATGAATGGTTTGTGAATGAATGGAGATGGTTGAGAGAGATGTCATCTGTTGCCACAAACCCAAGAAGTTTAAGAGGGTGCCCTGTCCCAATAGCATTTCTAACTGGCTTTAAAAGAGGAAGATGTAAGTTCTGTAGAGTCATGCACACAGCTGCTCAACACCATGCAGTTTGTTTTCAAATCCTGTGTTATTTAAATTTGCTATTTGTTACAAGGAGTAAAATGGTAGAATCATGACACACTTGCAAAGCAACACATGTTTTTTCAAGTGTAGTGCTTTAAAATTTAGCTTGAAAGTTACAGACTTCAAAATTGAGTGTACTAGAGGTTTAGGTCCTTCTCAAGGTAAGAATCAAAGTGCAAAATAAATTAAGATCAAACTACTTAAAATTAAGATTTAAAGAAAAAAAAACTTCATGTATTCTTCTAGGAAACAAAAGATGAGCATCCTTTCCTGTACATGCAGACTTACAGACATAGACTTTGGTAATAAACCTGGGCCAAAAAAACAGACAAAAAAGGAATTTACATATCAGTACCCTGACTTTGAGACATATTCTCAATATGTAAACCCATCTTAAATGCATGTATCCAAAAGCCAGAGATAGATGAAGAATTTAGGTACAAAAAGAGACTTGTGGCCATGCACTGAAAGAAGAAACTAATCCAATTGTCCAGGCAGATGTGTTAGGGTGTCTCCCAATATCATTCTTCAGTCAGAATAAACAAGCTTACTCGCTCTTTTCTATGCTGAGACAATCCTGTCCCCAAAATCTCAACTTACTTACAAAGCATATGAAAAAGAAAATTAACATTTAAGAATCCTCAAAAAGAAGTGCTAGGTAAGTACAAGTAACTGTTCACGACATAGGCCATTACAGTGTTTTAAGACTTACGTTTCGTACATGCAGTCTAGTATTATTCATTTTTTTGAATGCGGTATCTGTTCTTCTGAAGTCTTAACTTCAGAGCAGGGATGCTTAAACTAAACTAAACAACAGAACTAAGATAACAAGAAAAGGTTTGCTGATTTAATTTAGGCATGTATTTCCAGCATACTCCCAGTACTTTTGTGTGCATATTATTTCCCAAAGAGCAATTAGTACCAAAATCAATTTTATGTCAATTGTCTTAGCATTGTCTGGGGTTTTTTTTAAACATCAATATAAAACTGTCACCAAAAAGCTATTTCACAGCTGCTGAAGACATTCTATCCATCTTATACCCAGTGAAGACGATTCAATGCCTAGCAAGTATTTATTTTCTAATTATTCAAAAATACCTGCTCTAGATTAGTCTATTACATTACTGTTCCCCTCTTTCCTCTCAGAAACCCCTCCCCAACATATTCATATTTAGCTATGCTTTAGGAATGTATGGCTTACATATTAGTGAAATACATGCAACCGACCAACCATTCACTTTCAAAATTACATTGTTTTATCTTCAGTGAGACTTCCTTTGCAATGTAGTTGTTCCAAAATAATTTTCTCTTTACAGCAAAAGTTCTAAATGTGCAAAAAAGTTTTTTTAGAGTTATAATTTATTTTTACTGATTTATGAAACAGAGCCACCTAATATAAAATGCAAATAAATTATTTATTTTACGCTATTTAGGTTAGAACAAAAATAACAGTAACTCCTCTAGGCTTCAATGGTGTTGGTTTAAAAATATATTGCGATGATGCTTTCTCCTCATGATGAGCTAGCCACTTATATACTGCATCGACTCGTACCACTTATATTTCATTTATTCCATAAGTAGAGCTATATTCACGGAACAAATGAGATGTGCACACAAAATATCACCAGAAAATCAGCACCTTGCTATATATGACAATTAAGTGATAACATTTTAACACTCATAATGATGACCAAGTTAGACAAAGATGCAAATTTAAAAAGTGGCATGAAAGAACAAATCAGGAGAGGGAAAAGGAAAAAAAGTTGGTAGCAGGATACCTTCTTTTGTCTGTTTTCAGCAGCAGCCAGCTGAGCTGACATTCTTTCTTGCATTTTCCTGCAGTGAGCCATAACAGCTTCTAAAATGGACAGAGGGTTCATGCATATTGGCTTCTTTTCTTTGTCACCAGCACCTGCCTCAAAGTCTCTCTGAAGAGCCAGAAATGGGTCACTCAGATTAAATCTTCCATATCGCTCCTGGATAAAAACCTCTTTGCGCCGGGCCTAACAAAAAAACCAAAGAGACAAAGAAATAAAACTAAATGCATTCTTTGGAGTACATCCACACATAGAAGAGACCTAAACCACAGGGAAAGTTATGTTACTTATTTATGGTTTTAAAATATTTTCTTTAGGTATTCATTTACAATCTCTAAAAGAAATAGATATGTTGCACACAGATTTCATTATAATCAATACAATACAATATTCTCAATTCAATACAGAAATATCAATTTGGAGCTGTTTCAGAAGCATCACAAAAATAACATCTTGTAAATTGGCTGATACAGAGAGAGGCAAGGGAAGAAAAACATTCTAAAATAAAGATTGCTATTTCTGTGTATTAAAATGATGCTACCAAAGATATGAAAACATGCTTTGTGTGTTTACTGCAGTACCAAAATAAGTATTTTTCAAATTAAAAAATTGACGGGATGTTTACACATACAGAGATTTTCATAAGTAATAGCAGACAAGCAGAAAGCAAAAATACCACCAAGGCTTTTCTGAAATTTAAGACACTTCTCATATCTCTGTTCAGGAAGAACTTCATACCTTTATTTTAAAACATAATTATATTTCCAAACTACAGTACAACACTTTATCTTCATAACAAAAAATATTACACAATAAAGATCAGAGGTAGTTTTGCTTGACAGATTTTTGGTTCCTCAGCCCAACATGAAAACAAGGTCAGTTTCAGAGAAGGTATTTTTATACATTTAATACACAGTACGCAGGAAGGCCACAGATAAGTACTGACTTCTAACAGTCTTCATAGAAAATATTGTTCCCAAATCTCAGGCTTAAATCCCATCTAATTCGTGGGGGGAAAAGAAAACCAAACCAAACCAACAAACAAACTAAAACCACCAAAAAACCCCACCAGAAAGATCCAATGATTTCTAAAATTTTGTTGTGGCATTTTTGTGCTTGCATATATAACAGAAAGCAGAAGGAAGAAAGCAAAACCATTATAGCACAAATTTTGGAAGAAAATGAAGGCTTGTTACCTTAAAAATTAAAACAGTCACCAGAGCAGGTCTTTAAAGAAGTATATCTCAAAAAATCAGAAAAAAATCCCACAGTGCAGAGAAACACCATAGAAAGAAGAATCCCTCCAAAAATGGATAAAACATTTATCTGTGATTTGGTTCAAATTCAGTTTTGAAGAATAAGCAACAAAGAGGAAGAATAGGCCAATTCTGAGATAAAAAAGAGGAGGAACAGGCCTAATGGTAACCAAGTGGATTAGTAGATCATTTGGAAAGCTTGAAGTTAAAATTGTAACATATGAAAAGGTCATAAAAGGTAACACACATTTCAGGGCATGAGAAACCAAAGAAAAACATAAGACCTATGTTAGAAAAACTCTCCAGACACTAACTACAAATAACATACCTTTGTGAATGCCCAACTTTTTCCTATTTATTGTCTACAAAATTGAAATGTTGTGGGAAATTAAAAGGTAAAAGAGAATGACTGCAACAGAAGTAAGTGTGCCTACATATTCTGATGCTTGAAATACTTTTAGTCTATTTTGCAGTTTGATAGTATAAATAGAACTTGAAAATATTTATTAAAAAAATAGCCTTTGGGGTATAACCTCAGAAAAAGCTTACAGAGTTCATTCAGACCTAAAGTCTAGCTAGGCTTACAAAGTCAGGTAGTGATTGGTTGAAGAGATAAAAATAAGCTGAGAGAACCTAGTTATTTTTTATAAATTGCCTTGCAAATAACCCCTAATTAGTCTAATATTTTAATCCCCTAATTTTTAACTTATTTTTTAAAATAAAATAAAATAAAATAATAGCTAGTTCCAAAGGTAATATTACAAAGCCAGGTGGGGAGGGGCTATATTTGTAGCTCCTCGTTCTGTATACTGAAATTACAGGACAGTATGCAGCTTAGGAATTCAACTTTCATGTAAAGGAAACAACCAAAACCAAAAACTTGACCCTAAATGGATTAAAGTGTTAAGCAGCCAAACAAGATGACAAACCCAAGCAGGTTAAGAATTTAAATGGAGATGGAGGCACAACCCATATATAAATTATCAGCAGTGTAAAAGCCACTTAGTTTATATAAAGAAAATGAGCAATCAAAGCAAAGGCAAAAACACTGATGTAGCAGCTCAGCTGTAAATAAAAAAAAAAGACCACCGGAGCCTCCATCCTTAAATCCAGAGACCAACAGCAAAAAGAGAAGCCAAGTAGATTAACTGATCTCAGAGGCAAAGGCAACCACTCATGCCTTTAAGGAAACACAGGCAGACAACCAGTGAAATAACGTGTATTTTCTAGTTTTTTCTATGACCCATAACTAGCCGTCCTCTCAGCACATACTGTTTGTATGCAATATGAATGTATTCTCTGAAATGTTCTCTAACATGCATAGCAAACAAAGCAAGCGAGGCAAAGGCTCAATGTGCGCCTGCCAAAATAGTAAGGGGACTGGGTGTTCAGATTCATTAACTAAGGAAAAGATGAAACTATATAGAAGGCATGAGCTCCATCTGAATGAAAATCAAAACAATCTGCTGGCATTAAGAATTAAAGTGGCTACAGGAAAATCTGAAAGCTAAAGACTGTGGAAAAACCAATAGGTCTCAAACAGCACATGGTTTGGGTTGACAGACCCTGTAGGGCTGAAGCCATAACTGTGTACCCTCAAGCACAGGGTAAAACAGACTGGTGACTCTCAAACCATAAACAGCAAAGTCGTCTCAGGATGCTTCTAACTCAAAAGGAAGCTAAATGCAAAATATTAAAACAAATGTTTCCATACAAGGACTAAAAATATAAAATATAATGATGGGTGAGGATGCATGATTTCAAATGAAGATACCAGAATGAAAGATAAAGCAGAAGCTTGGTAGAAGGGAAACAATGAGTAGTTCCCTAAAACTTAGGCACAAAGTGGCAGAAAGACAAGCGAGGCTTGGGTTTTTTTAACATGATTCCTCCAGCCACTAAATAATACTTTTGTCCCTTCGCACTTCACTAAAGTGCATCAGATGGGAGAAACAGAAATACTAGAATCAGAAAATTGTCTCTCTTACATCATCTTTCAGCACTGAATTTCAGATCATAAGAACTAGTAGCAATATCAAGATATCTGTTTCGTATGGCACTCATTATCTGGGGAATGTACAGTCTAATGTCATACGGGTAATTAATCCTTTAAAATAGTCTCCCCCTAATATGCTGGCTGTGCTAAAACAGCATTAGCAGTGTCTCATATATTAACTTCAACTGCACAGCAATATATACAGAAAATAACATTTAAACTGTTGATTTGCAAATAATTAACTGAATGCATTTTCAGACAGAAAATTTTCAACAACAGAGAGAGTATGGGCCCACTACAGGAGGCAATCAGGACTGTGAAAGGTGCTATATGAATTTATAAACCATCAGCTTCATTTTTCTGCACATACCCATTTGCACAGTGACTAGCCTTTTAATGGAATGACTGAGATTGAAAGTATTTAAAGATATAAAAAGATGTCCATGGGAAATGATACTTTTTGCAGCCTATGCCCGTGGTATACAAAATTATGACTTAAGACTTAAGCTAAATCCTCCAACAGGTAACTACTAATGAAAACTGACAAATCAAGGGAAAATATCTAAAAACAAAGAAAAAAACCCTTTAAATAGTTAATTCATGAAATTCACTACTGCAATAGAGTAAAAGCTTAAACTTATTTACAACAGCTTTTGAATTCAGTCCAATAAGAGCATCACATTTATACAGAGCTTTTAAATCCTTGCACAGGATCTGAAACATTAAACAAGGAGACTAAAATAAGAGTGCAACTACTACTTAAAAAGAACAAAACCCCAAAGTTTCTTTATGGACAAGCTGGTCTATAGCATTATGTTAGATCAAGGATGGACTACAAGTTTATAATAAAAAAAATACAGTAGGACTGAAAAACATCTTCAGAAAGGAGTGAAAGATGATCAAAAGGTACAACACAGCTTCTCTTCAAGGAAGATCCAAGTAGAAATAGGGCTTTTCAGTGTGAAGCAGAGACAACCAGGGAGAAACATGCTAGAGGTCTGCACACTGACAGGACAAGTAGCAATTGTCCCATGATCTAATGAGGGAAATTTGAGTTGGACACAAATTCTTCTCGCTGAGAGCAGATAAGCACTGGAACGTGTTGCCCAGGGAAAACATACAGCCTCTGTCACTGGGAGATTTCCAAAACTAGATTGGATAAGGCCATCAGCAACCCGATCCATGTTTGACGTTAGTCCCGCTTTAAGCAGAAGAATGGACTGAACGATCTCTCGAGGTGCCTTCCAACCTAAATTACTCTGATTAGTGATTTCTTCTAGGACTGTTATTTTTTATCTTGTAGATGCTAGCAATCTTCTCAAGTAACAAATGACAGAAATGAGCTCTCAGAGGAAGGAAAAACAACCAAATACTTATTGGTGGAACAAGTCTTATGTCTTGCTTCGGATCATGAAAATACTTTTTATGACAGAAAACAAACTTTTAGTCTGTGATATTTTCAAAAATAAAAAATCAGTACTAAACAATCCTGGGAATTACACAGCTGTGCAACACAAGGGGAAGGTTAACTCTCAAGTTTTCTCTCCTAGGTCTGCATCCAAGAAGAACCTGGAGGATCAGGCTGTAAGATAAACTGTTTCTTTTGTTACTCTCTCAGGGAGCCTGTCTCCTACCACATACAGCAAGACACCTCATTCACCCCACACCCACTTTTTTCACACTACTCAAGTCACCTCAATGTATCTATCTGCCAGCTCCCTCCTGGACAGTTCCATCTCTCAAGCTGACCCTTTGCAGTCACTGAGCCCATTTATTTACTGGCAGATGGAGACTGGCAGTAGGGTGTGCAGGGACAGGAACAAAAGGAGCGGAGGTATCTGGATGATGGGCTGTGGGAAAAGCTGGAAATCCAGTATAAGAACTGGCCTGCAGTCACTTGTTTCTCATGTTCCACTTCAGAAGGTGGGGGGATGGGGGGATATCTTTTCAGTGACCAAACTGAGAATTATGAAGTTTAATCAGATTTTTTTCCTCCTGTTATTGAAACAATGTAAGGGGGCAGGGAGGCCTTCAAATAGTATCCATCTTACTGTGGACTTAAAGCTAAAAGCATAAAAAAGGCAAGGAAAAACAAATACGACCAATTAATATATAAGTAAGAAATAAGCCCTATAACAAAAACCAAAAAATTAATCACATAAGTTATATTGTTACTTTTCTTTCAGTAATAATCTACCTTGATATTAGTTGCACACATTTGCTGAAACGAGTTTTCATAATCAGCTTACATAATCAGTAACAGCTGATATATAAGCAACAGTATTTTTAAGGTTAATACTGCATTTTTCCCCCAATGTATCTCAGAGTTTCCTCTTCGTTTACCTGCCAAGTTAAGAGTTCAGCAAGTCCAAGTCTTCCATGCAGCAACTGATGATAAGCATCAAAAATAGGACTGCATGTCCTACACTGCTGTGGAACAATGGAACTGAATTAAAGCTGCCGCAGAACACTTAAACAAAATTTCCTTCCTTTCAAGAGCGTTTGTTCCTCTGATTAATTTCCTTTTCCACATATACTAAAATTGTTTCAACAGATGTTGACAGGTTCATATTAATATTTTCTCTTGACATATGTATTAGGGAGTGGTAAAATGTTTTCTAAAACTAACCGGCACAGAAGAGGAGGCAGTAAAAGCTTATTTTCTGTGTTACGTTAAAGACAAGGGTGAGCCCTTCACTCTAAATAAAATTGAAAGGGCAATAGATTTTTTAAAAGAGGAAGGTGGCTGAAAGAGAACATGTTTATAAATCTTATTCAGTGGCATTATACAGTGTCTTGAAACGATTTGCTAGAGCTAGTCATTTAAGCAAAAGAGAATTATCAATGAGTATATACTCATAATAAAAGCAGTACTTTCAGAGATACCTGCAAAATACCAGGGTGGGGGATATGATGTCTTACTGTGATTGATTAAGAATGACTTTTTAAAGAATGATAGCAATTTTGTTATACAATAGGGTTTGGGGGCTTTGTTTGTTTGTTTTAATGCAGATGTAAAAGAATGTTTTCAAAGTATCATATGCGATGTTACTTCCATATAAAGTTTTACAGAACAAACTAAAAATGGAAATGTAAACATCAATGACTGCTGAAGAAATTATATCCTGCAGCGTGATTTCTGTCAATGAACGTGATGCTCAATTTCTCCTTACAATCTTAACTACAGTCTAAATTCCTTTCTTCAGCACTGTGACAGTGCATACCTATGCAAAGTCTACAAGTGAGTTAGATTTTATTGAACTCAATATTATAGGAAAAATATTTGACCAATATATTCAAACTGTCTGTTTCCATGTTGTGTCAAGTATCGTAAGACAAAAACGTGTGTACACTTTAAGGATGAAAAAAAAAGGAAATTCTCTGAAGAAGACTGATGATCATAACAGGCTGCTAGTTCAAAAAGAGTGAAAACAGTAGAAAGAATTGAGAAATAGGAGGATGCAATCCGCAAGTTAAACAAAACCAACATACAGGTTGGTTATGCTCTGACAGACCTATATAATTGTTTCATTCTATAAACAATGCTCTTTACAGATGACTGACCAGGATCATGAAAGAATTCAAGTCTTTTGGTAGAAGTACTAATAAAGAAAAGAAAATGTACCTGCTTAGTAATTTTTAATGTGAGGCATACATACTCATAAAAAGCATTCAAAACTATCTTGCGGCAGTCTCTCATAACAGTCATAAGCCATGCAACTATATCAATGAAACTCATTACAGTGAAGTAGGCTGCATGAAAGTGGAGATACAATCAGTTTTTCTTGAAAAGTTATCCCAAGCATGAACCATTAAAATAAGAGTAACAACAAAAAGTTGCATTATTCTCTCATTCACAACAACCCATAGAACTTTTCCAAAAATTTGTAATTCGCAAAGTGTCCCTTTCTCTCAGAATTACATAGCTTTTAATCCAAGCTTTTAAAAAACATTTTTCAAGGTAAAAAGAAAGCTCTGAATATAAGACTGTATGTTGTTTTACAAGGCTATCCTCAGTAACCTCCATTCAAGAAGATATACAAAAACATCATTTTAAGGCATAAAAGGTCAGATCTTACCTAGCAGTTGATGAAAACGACAGCAAACCGATTTTCTCTATTTCAGGCCAAGTATCCAAATATTAAAGTGGTTTGCAAAAAGCTGTACAATTCCCTCTTCTCTGCACTAAAAAGCAGAACTAACAAAAGTACAACATGCCTAACAATTCAAATCTCTCTGTCTATAGGAGGACAAACATTCAATTAACAAACTATCCTGACTTACAATATAACAGAAAGCACTGAAGAAGAGTTATACAACCAAGGTAATGATCAAGCCTGAATTTCCTTAGGGGTCTGACTCCATAAAAAGAGAATATCACATGACAGCACCAGTTTTCTATAACCCCAATATTGCTAAGTAGCACAACCTCCTTCCCTTTCTGCCTCTTACCCGACAAAAACCTCCATGAAAGAAAGAGGTACAGACAGGACAGATAGACATATGCTTCAATTCTTCGTTACTAATTTTCTCCCTTAGAGTAATGAAAATCCACTATTTTGAGGTTGCAGATTGAAAAATGAAAAGGCCATATTACAAAGCTAAGATCAGTTACTAACAGATCATTACCAACAAGAAAAAGCCAATACAAAATATTCTTCACTTCTTACAGATGTAAAAGGTGAAACTCAGGCCTTGCACTGTTTCTAAATGAGGAAGGAGAAAAAGCTCGTTGTGAAACAACATGTGGTTTTAATTGAGAAGAGCCATCCAGATGTTCTATATAAAGATGACATTAGACCTATTTTATGACAGCTTTGTTGTCTGATGCTTAAACATTTGAAAATTATAGGCCAATATTTTGTAAGGAAGTATCACTGTTCGATGCTCTGATTATCTAACCACCCAGACATTTATTTCTGAAACTAATACAGATTTTCATACTGATAATGAGTCTCAGTGGACAGAAGAGACTTGAGCTTTCTGGTTACTTTAAATAACCATTTGTCATCTAGACTTTTTTGCATGTTCAAATTTATAGTTCAAATTCATGCAAATCAATTCATAATTCTTTGCATGGAAACCTGTCAGCCATTCTTCTGGAGTACTGAAGGAAATCTGACTTCACCTCTAACCAAAAAAGAGCACTTTAGCCTCCATGCTTCGCAGTTAAAAAGTTTCTTCGGCTCAGTAAAGACAGAACATACCAAAGCCATAACAGAAAAACTTTAACTAAATCAATCTGTATTTCTTTTTCATTTACAGCATTTAGATTTTCGTATTTTCAAGCTATCAAAATCTCAGTTAAAATATCATCCCGTATTACTGTATGGCAATTACATGATTACCAAACTTCAATTATTTTAATGAAAAGGTATGCAAATTATGAGTTTACAATGCAATCATCAGGCACAGTCAACATGGGTTCACAAAGGGAAAGTCCTGTTTAACTAATTTGATATCCTTCTGTGGTAAGGTCACCTGCCTAGTGGATGAAGGGAAGGCAGTGGATGCAGTTTTTCTGCATTTTAGTAAGGCTTTTGATACTGTCCCTCACAGCATCCTTCTGGACAAGTTGTCCAGCTGTGGGATGAGCAGGTTCACGGTGCACTGGGTGAAGAACGGGGCTGAAGGGCAGGGCTCAAAGGGTTGTAGTGAATGGGGCTACATCTGGCTGGCGACGGGTCACCAGCAGTGTTCCTCAGGGCTCAATTCTAGGGCCAGTTCTGTTCAATATATTTATCAATGATCTGGATGCAGGAGCTGAATGCTCCATTAGCAAGTTTGCTGATGGTACCAAACTGGGAGGTGCTGTTGACTCTCTTGAGGGACAAATTGCCTTGCAGAGGGATCTAGATAGATTGGAGCATTGGGCAAGGGTTACTGGGATGAAATTTAACAAGTCCAAATGCCAGATTCTGCACCTAGGATGGCGTAACACCAGGCACAAGTATAAACTGGGAGAGGAGCGGCTGGGGGGCAGCCCCGCCGAAAGGGATCTGGGGGTGCTGGTCAACACC
>NW_008824806.1:180667-198729 GCF_000699105.1 Pygoscelis adeliae | reverse complement strand
AAGGACTGTGGGCTTGTCTAGTTTGGAGAAAAGGAGGCTGAGGGGCGACCTCATTGCTCTCTACAGCTTCCTGAGGAGGGGAAGGGGAGAGGGAAGCGCTGAGCTCTTCTCCCTGGTATCCAGTAATAGGACATATGGGAATGGTTCAAAGCTGCGCCAGGGGAGGTTTAGACTGGACATTAGGAGGCATTTCTTTACCGAGAGGGTGGTCAAACACTGGAAGAGGCTTCCTAGAGAGGCAGTCGATGCCCCAAGCCTGTCCAAATGCCTCTCAAACACTGACAATGCCCTTTGTAATATGCTTTAACTTGGTCAGCCCTGAACTGGTCAGGCAGTTGGACTAGATGATTGTAGATCCCTTCCAACTGAAAATAGTCTATTCTATTCTATTAACAATATAGATTTATTTGAGGTATAGTAAGAGAATTCAATGTTTTCAAATAATTTCCAGTACTCACTGGAAAGTAAATTGTGATAGTAATATGTATTTCTTCCAAGAAGAATTTTATTCTTGCTACTACCCCTAGTGAAGAAGCTGAATGAATGAATAGATTCAACTAAATAAATTTGATTTCTAGAATGGAACATTTTAAAGTCGACAGAATACTCATCCACATTGTATATTTTGGATTTTATGCCCTTTATTAAAACTTCAAAGGAATTTTCCATCTAGTACTCTCTTTACAGACACCATTACTTAAAAGTTACCAATTTTTAAATTGTCGTATAAGAGCTTATATTTCCACAATACCTACTTAAAATTTTACTCTGCTATTTCAAAGAGAACTCACTATAATCACTGTTGCTCTATTTTCTCAAATTTTCCATTTATTTGTACAAATGGAACACTGGCTTTTATAAGAGACCTAGTGCTAAGTAGTTTTAGTACACTGCCAGAGCTTCTAAGACAGATGCCTCTCTCTGGGAGAACTGCAGGTGGAAAGACCTATCCACCAGACAGAACAGCATCAAAACGGAGTGGAAGGGAGCATGGGAACACATACACCCAAGCATAACAAAAGTAATTGCTGCTATGTGAGTATTTTCACAAGCGCTGAATTTGAAAAGGACCCTAATCAAATCTCTTATCTTATTCATAATTATTTTTTATAAATTACTATCATAATTTATTTGGAAGAACCAAGAACAAACCTTATACATTTTTTCTTCCGCAACAGTAACATGAAGAGACACACAAACAAAAGAAAGAAGTGTTATGTTATCACAGTAGCACTTCAGTGTTACCAACAACAAAATTAACCATACCATTTATTGGCATGAAGGAAATATCCTGTGTATGTTCCCTTAATTAAAAATGGAAATTTTCAGTTAACATAATAATACAGATAGGATGACCCAGTTACATTTCTCATTGTCAGCAACATAAGTAACGATGGCAAACACATAAAACATTTTAAATAAGTCACTCTAACAATGAAGTCACAGCTGTATTATTCATAAAGATCACAGAAACAGAGAGTTACATCAACATGATGTTGGAATTTTTTATTATTATTTATACAAATAATGTATGTATCTCTACTCACTAGTTTATGTTGGATTATGCAGAAAGATCAAACGAGGGTAGGAGGAATTAAGTGGGAAAGGCGAAGCAATTATCCAAATAAGAAACCAGCAGAATACTTCCAGCTAAATTAGTAGTTACATGCCTGGCAACAATGAAGATATTCAGATCTTATGTGAAAAACAAAAAGAGACTATTACCAGTTTAATAGTCACTGCTGGAAAGGACAGAGTGAAAAGGATGTTTGCAATGCAAGGCCATAGAGTTTTCATACTAGAAAACTAGTCTCATAGTTTCATACTTGTAGTCTCTAATTTTATGAGAGCCTGGAATAAGGGTATTTACCTGCGTAGCGAAGCTTAAGCTTAGCAAAACAACACATATACAGGACTGTTTTAACATAGTTTACCAAAAGCTTTGCTTTGCTCAGTGCTTAATATCTCCCTTTGGCAAATAGCAAATAACTACCACAAGAAGTGATGTAACACTACTGAAAACTTATTTTGTCAGTAGCTTCTAGAAGAGGCCTTTCTGTGTGTCAAAATACCAGGATCCCTCAAATCAACAAAGTTAATCAGTCCAGGGACTGCTGCTGCTACACCCCCAATGTCTATTGGAAAAGGTGAGACTTGGTTCCATTCATCATGAAGTGCAAGAAATAACGGTGTTACTTGAAGGAAAATCCAAATACAGTTCACTTTGATACCTCTCATCATGCAAAGAAAACTATTTATTGTTGGTTATCCATGCTTACAGAACTATTACTACAAAAACCACTGAATATAAGAAAAGTAAATACTTTCATAGCCATCTGAAATGATCTTTTAAATAAGATACTGTATATAAAGCCAACCCACCAATATTATAAACAGTATTTCCAAATTATTACAACATGGACTCTGGCAGTATCGAGGATAAGGTCCTTTAATTTCACAACATTTCCTGAAGTACAGTGTTAGGCTTTGCTGTCTTAAGCAGGCTTGGTCATTTTGTTGTCATGCAACAAAAACTATTTTCTTACATTCTAACCAGTCATGCAATTCTCAAAAATTGAGGTCCACACAGATATTTACTGGAATAGTGTTAGTTTCTTGAATTGTTTGGCAATAAAGCAGTGTATCAAAACATATCAAGTAATTTCATAAAATTAAATTTAGCTGACATAATATAAACAACACATAAACCATGATCGAGATGGGGCAGGGGGAAAAGCCAAAATATGAACATTCTTTAAGGTTGTATCTAACAACACTTTTTCAATTAGGTGAACAAAGACCATGCTGCATTACTTTAAAACTTTAAATAAACCACAGATAAATAAATCATTCTAAACTAAGCACTGAAAAATCATTTCATCTACTAACCTGTCTGTGGTTTATTCATATTTCATAGTTTTCTTGCAATCAATTTTAAATAGCTAGCAATAGTGAAATAATACTTTTTGACAGCCATGTTCAGAAAATTACAATAAACAAATATTAAGAAAGTAAAAGCTTTAATCATAACCAGAATCATTGGACAGGTAAAGACAAACTATATTTAAGAGCAGAGAAAATGCATACGCAACCATAATTAAAGTCGATAAATCAAAAGTAGTGATCAGATGAGCAAGGACACAAACTGCAGATCATTACCTCCCAAAAATTTACTAAAAATTAAATTTTTGCAAAGAAATTGCAACATGCAAAAATGACAATGCAAACAAGGCATTATCAGACTTGTATTTCATGGTTCACTTCTGCCACCAAGCCCAACAACTGCCATCATACTGTCTACAACAACAACCTTCTGTTACATACAGTTTAACATCTTCTGCGCCTCCTACCTAATCACCATTTTTCAAAGACACCTGCTACAAAACAGGCTGTCTTGCTGGCTGCCAGAAACCCCTAAAGCCACCTTCTGTGTCCTCTCAGCTCCATTCTTTGGTATGAGAGCACCATGGGATTCATACGTATAGGAGAAGTTCAGATTTGCATTTTAAATTCACAACAACTTAGCACAATTACTGCAGGTAAGGGTCGTCATAATTTATAGGTGGTGTAGCTTCCTTTGACAGATTACAGTTAATATACATGTAATTTTTCTCCCTATCAGTCAATCTGAGAACAACTAAACTATATGGATTCATTCCCTTTTTCCTGATAGCTCCCAGGTTTCTTCCTCTCTAACCCCGAAGTTAATTCTAGAAGTATTAAGTCTTATAGTACAATTCTTGTTGACTTTGTGCAGTAGTTTGGGATAAAAACTTCATCCGTATACAACTCACAATTATGGCATTGGCAATAATTCTATTTAAGCGTGTAACTTACAGAGTACAGGTAAAACCAAAGTATCACCCCATCACAAGATGCAGAAGACAATAAATAACATAAAAAGGACATGAAAACTCTAACTGGTCAATCAAATTTTCTTAAATAAAATCTCAACGTGCAGTAGGCAAAAGTCTGCCTTGGCCAAGTGAAGGAAGCTCTTTTGGTAGATGAAACTCACTGGGAAGCGGACAGGTCAAATTAGGCAAGTATAGCTTGTGAGTATCTACAGCTCTCCTTCTAAATATTTTACTTGATATTCACCTGATTTTTTTTTTTTTCCAAGGAACAGCTAATTCATTACTGAAAATGCAGAGCCAGGCATGAAAGGCTCCACATTTTGCATAGTTATTCCAGTATCATTCTCGGTTACCCACCAAAAAAACCTAACGTTGTTACATAGTATGCTGTCATGACAAACCGTGATACACTCAGTTGTTTTTTTTTAAATATTGTTTGATCTTCACATACACATAAAGAATTGCAAAAGTGGTACAGAAATATGTACACATGACAGGTATCATCAAAATAGGTCATATTTTCAATGAGATTAAAATAAAACTATATTGTTCAGTGCTTAATCATTATCGGCCGAAATTGAAAGACAAGTTTACTAATAATAGCCTTCCACAATGCACAGCTCGGGACTTGAAATCAAACTAGCTTGAGCAGAAAATGCATTCTGCCCTTTGGGGAGAAAGAGGCTCCAGAAGAGCATTTTACAATGACCCATCTGGCAATTTCACAAGCAAGGTCCATCTGTCTTAAATTCAAGAATGATCATAATGGTAAAAAGCATTGGGGAATTCTGGTTTTAGAAAGTGAACATGGGGATATAAAGGTTTGGGTTTTTTAAATATAGACCAAATCAACTCATATTTCCTACTATATTTACACAAACAACCCTGGAAAAGGGCATTTATAGGTATACAGTGACTATGCCAACATTAGCAGGTAGTGCAGCACAACAGGAACAAGTTTGTAGACCAACACAATCGGTACTGGGAATGTGTCTGTGGTCCTGCCTTTTGGAAGGAGGTGTTACTTAGGACTAGCTCTGCTCTCAATTCAGTTTACACAGTCTAAGAGTGGTCTGTGAGGCAAATCAAAGCAAAGTTAGGTGGGGACAATGGGGACAGTTTATTCAAAAGTGCACTTTTGGTCTGAATGCTAAGGTAGGTTCACTCAAGTAGTTCATTCAACACACGTGCATGTTACATAGATATGTAAAAAATGGCCTTTATCATAATGAACCCCAACATCTTATAAGCTACCCGTATCACCGGAATTTTCTAATAGAATGGTAGTACAAAGAAACATTTTTTTTGTTGTTCTAAAATGCAATACTTTGCAAAACAACATTTGATTTGATTATATATACTTTTAGAAAAAATGGAGCAGAGCTTTGAAGTAATGTTGGATTATACCATTATAGCCTTGGAAATGGAGTGTCTTTTCATTGCAGCTAGTTATTTAAGAAATTTCTGAAACAATCCGATCATTTCAAAACAAATGATCCTCCTAAAAAGTATTAAAACTTTTTTTTAAGGCTTGCTTTAAACTACTGAATTTCTCACGGAACTGAATACGATATCCTAGTAGTTCTAAAATGATTAACAGGAGAGTTGGAACCTGAAAACTGGCATTCAACGTATTATGCATTATCTTTTTTAAAGAAACATTGTGTAATCTACACAGTAACCACTATGCTTTCTAAAAGCTGTTTATCCTTATTTTAAGATCTTGTCTTTTTAGACTGGAAGCTTTTTAAGGTAAAGCTAATAGAATGGGTTATTAAACTTAAATGTGGCTATGAGGTATTATTACATGATGCATTTATTTCTGTCTTTTGACCTACCTATTTCATTATATTAACATCCACACCTTCATTACAAAATTCAACCACTGCTCTTCAAGGACTCACATGCCTTGCTAGGGGAAGTCAGAAATTATCTTATATGGATTTTCAACTCAGACATAATATAGAAAGTACGATTCATTTCCAGCTCTATTGATTAGTCCGCAGGCCTGTCAAAATGCTTAGATTCAGGGACATAGACTGTACTTACAATTCAGGCAGAACTAACTCCCACAGCAGAGATCTTTTTCTTCTCATCTTTTTATAAACTTAGATAGTCTAACTTAAATTCTCTGAGCAGCTAAATTAATGAAGTCTGATTTTCCCTAACTCTGTATTCTACAGTTCATATGCAGTGCTCAATAACAGACACCACAAATCTCTGCCCTTCCTTCAACTAAGGCCCTAACAACAGTATGACTTTTCTTACCCACCTGTCTGGTTTTATGACACTACCTATTTCTGAAATGCTTAGCATTTTGTCAGATTTTGCAGAAACTGGCTAAAAGATTCAACAGACATTGGTACAAACACATACATAGAAGATAAACTTCCCTGCGTTAGGAAGTTATGGTAAAAATTAAATACAGTAGGGCTTTACAACACTGAAGAAACACCTACAACCAAATTCACCTTGCCGTTCTCATACTGTCCCCTCCTGACCCAGCCATCACATACACAGAATCTGTTGATTTGGAGCTCGCTCAAGCTCAGAGAAAATACATTGGTCCATAGCAATGTCATTGATATCGTAGTCAATTTTAATTAAACAAAAATATATCCATTGTTGTATTGACAGTTCTTTTAGCCTTTTTTTTTTTATTTCATTGGTGATTTTTCCAACAATCCAAAGAAGTTGTCCTAAATCTATGCAGTGTGGTATATTAAAGGATCTATTATGATAAAAATTTTGTGGTTTTGCATAACTGCATTTTTTTTGTTCACACTAATTAATGCATACCATAGAAGCAAGAATAATGTAAATTTTCATTTTGCCATTCACCATCTAATGAAATTTCCATAGGCAAATAAAATTATTAAAAAATAAGCAAAAATCCCAACTAAGTTGGGCTTTAAAATTTTAGATGAAAAATAACCTACTAATGATTTAACTTTATGAGAGAATCACCACTAAAAGCAGCATTTAGTATTTGTAATTCCATGCTTGACAGCTAACACTAGTACTTCAATTCATCATATGAGGGTCAATGCACTTTAAAAAATCCTCTAGAAAGCAGGCAGATATAGCAACCACTTTATGGCTGGAGAAAAAAAAAAACCAAACAACAAAGGAATGCTGTATTTGAGGTCACAGTTGTAGGAGGTCAGACCTGTGCTTTGATTATGTGGCCACATTACCTGCACATTAGGAATATATTATCCCCTTTTTACAGGCAGACAGTTTATTTGGATAATTGAGACAGATTGAGGTAGCACCTACAGTTACGTCTCCCTCCTTTTTTAACTATATGAATTCGCAATAGCAATTAAACAGCATGTTCTTTCTCATTAATGAAATAACTTTCATGATTTAAATGTTAATCTGAATTTAACTTTAATTGCTGTGCAACCCTGATCATGGAGCTACTAAAATAAAGAAATTACAGATTCAAAAAGAACCATCTTAAGTCATTTGGTGTAGTACTGATAGAAAAATCACAGCGCTAATGAGAAAGATTTACACAAAGATCACCTCCTTTGAGGTGAATCCTGATGCTGCCCTCCACAGCAAATTAACTGTTCGCTTGGAGAATAAATCTGGAAATTTGACCCTAAGCGTGACAAAGGTCTGCTCTTCCAAGGCCATTGGTCCTCACAGGGCTGAACTTGTCCAGCAACTTAGATTGCTCTGGTTGATAATTACTGTAACTTTTTCAAATCTGAATTTCTCAGACTTCCAAATTCCAGACAGCCAATGTTCCCCAAAAAAGAAATAGTGTTCAAACAAAGATTAATTCAACAAAATACTGTGAGTTCTGTATTGTACAAATCAGAGTATACTATAACAAATTTATACATGCCAAGGGCAAAAAACGCCTCAGCTTTCTCTGTTTATATCAAAGCACCAAACTACTACTTATACAGCAATAGTAGGAGACATTGACCCAGTTAGACAAAGTTTCAATCGCTGAAGCAGGAAGCAACAGTCCTTTTTTAGAAATAGGAATGCTATGTGTCCTTATGTGTCTGCAGTTGTGCATATTATAAAGGAACAACAACATACTGTGAAAACATGGAAGTATACAGATGTCATCTGCATATTTCTTACAAATGCAGTTTGGATTTGAAGTTTTGTTTCAAAACAGACTTCAAGGTATCAAAACTTTATATAAAATACAATGGAAACTCTACATTATGCAAAAAGATGCAATAAAAGGAGTTAATTATTCTATATGACACCTTGGGTTTGGTTCTCTCTAATTTATCATGTGGCACAAATTCAACTGCCTTAATAAAAATCTACCACATCAATGCTATTAACTGTACTAACTAAATTTATCTTCCCTCCCGCCCCGCGCCCCTTTCTCCACCCCCCGGGATGACTAGTTAATTTAACAAGATTTCTTCCCATAACCCCAAACTACTGGCCTTTCTCACTTTTAATTTTTTTTTTTTTATTTACATAGAATAGACAGAATGGACACTCTGCACTGGAACAACACCCAGTGGACAGACTTAAAATTCCCTAGTTTAATTGTTTCAAAGCAGAGTAGCAAACTCTGAAGCCTTTCTTCTTTACTCTCATTGGACTGCACCTTTTTGAAACTAAGCTTTAAATAAGCGGAAAAAGTTATGCAAAATCTTAAAAGTGCTAAATCAGGAGTTAGTAGCCATCTTCTCTGATAGCTACTACTACCAAGAGAAATTAAACCGAAAGTCATAAAATACAAATTCATTTTATGATACAATGAATACATTGTAAATGAACAGCCAGAAGACAAGCAGCTGAAGACAATACAATTCTGAAATCCAAGGGCATTGTCTCCCTGTTAGAAAAGCAATATTACAACAGTACTAACTGATACAGGATATCATTTTGGAGTTTAATTTCTTTCACTGACACCTCAAACTGTGCATAATTTTACAGCTATTTTTTAAATAAGAGAACAAAAAAAAAGTCACAAAAACACAACACATTCAAAAGATTATTATTTTAGATTTCTGTGAGCTATTAAGTAGTAGAGTTTGCTCCATAGATAGGACTGAGGCTCAATCCACAAAACCAAAGAGGTCAGAAATGTTTTCTGGTTAATCCATCAGAACCCACACAGGCAAATTACACTTTTACAATTTACCAAGAAGCATTAAACTGTAATCCTGAAAAGCAAATTTCTAAAATAAGCAAAAATAATTCATTTAAAACAAGATTTTAAAAGTGATTTAAGTGAGAACTCCATAATACGTATATATACTATAAACATGGCATAGAAAAAAAAAAACCAACCAGTAAGGCACAAGTTCCAACTCCATATCTTATCCAAAAATACTGTTCCAGCTCCCTAGTTCTTATCCCTGAACTCTGTCAGAAATCTCTGATCCATTCCCCCACGGAATACTATGGATAAGGTGTGGATTGTGATGATATGACACGTATACCAAGACAAAAAGAGATTTCGCATTGTGAGAGCTATGCTCCTGTAACAGTCAGCCTGAAAAGAAATCCCACCTATGGATGGTGAAGGTAGGTGTGGTTTTTTTCATAACTGGCTTTATAGACAGAGAAAAAAACATCAGATCTGTCTCAGATCTTCAGTAAAGCACATGATGTTGCTTCACACAAAATTACTGAAGTGGAAAACAAGAGAGGTCAGTGTAAGAATTTATACAATGGGAAAAGGACAGAGATGCATCAAACAGGTCTTGTTAAAACGAGAAAATTCATGCTTAGGTGCATATTAAGAGTAGTGCCATGTGAGTCAGTCTTTAATTATATTCCGTGTTATCAGTTCTTTTGTGATCAGTCAAGACTGATTCACTTTGGTGTCAGAACTTTCCAGAAGGGGTATTTCCAATAGATACATAAGTACTATTTATTGCACAAATTTTACAAATGCTCAATGAAACCCTGCACAATGAGTATGGATAAGGGCACACGCATTTAGGAATGATGCGGTTATCATATGTAGTGATTATAGAGAAAAATCCGGGAGGACAACCACAAGAATGAACAGTTACTTTCTAACAGAAGATTAAAAGATCTAGTTCTATAGTCTTAAAAGAAGACCAAGAACATATAAAACTGCTTAACAAGTTTATATACCACAGTGACTGAAAACTGACAGGGAGATCACTTAAGAGGAAAAGACAACACACATTATTTAGTATAGGGCTGGAAATTGTCAGGCTTTGACCTACCAGAGAAATTAGTCTTTGAAACAGCCCTGCGGTACTAGTAGGATTAAAAAAAAAAAACAACCCAACAAAAAACTCCAAAACACACACTCAAAAACTTTACTAATTTTGAAACGGAGCTTGATTAGCTTTTGAAACAATAACATAAGAAGTCTTTTCCCTTATATGAAAACCATTTCCTTCTTGCTTTAAGGATATACAAAGTATGTACACCAATTTGTTGAAACAAATCAAAGTACCAAATTTGACACAATTCCAATGGAATTCTCTTGTTATTCGCTTTTATAGAAGACCTATATTTGGCTATCTAGTAGCTTATTTTGTGTGCTGCTTGGAGACTCCAGCTGTAATACTGCTGACTTGTGGCTTCCCAAGTAAGAAGCCAGAAGATCCAAAAGTATTGTATTCCAAGATACCAGGCTACAGTTCTTCAGCAGGTATAATTTCCAAGTTTTCCAGTACTGGTACAGCTAACCAGGCAAGCTGCCTAAAATATTTGAGTTCCACGTGGATTTTGTTTAGAGGATATTACTACAAAATACGGGAACTGGAAATTGAGATGCAGGAGAAGAAAAAAACAAAACAAAACTAGTTTTCAACGTTTATATACCTTATGTGAAATTGAGCTATTTTTTATATTGATCTATATTAGTCATCAAAAACCACTGTGTGCATACTACTCATTTCAGCAGGTGCATGGGAATCTGATGTAGACTTTTCCTCTCCTGGGACTGCACTATCTTGAATGTTTACTATCATTAAATGTGTACTGCATTCTTTTTTTTTTCCATTCAATTTCAATACAACCATTATTTGGTACGCAATGTAGTAGCTTGTTCATGAGTATGTATTAGAGAAAATTGTCTGAGTATTTTATTTGCATTCCTCCAAAATTAGAAGAGTCAAAAAAAGAGGTGCTAGATGTGGTGTGCACATTGTTTCCCCTTTTACAAGGGGAAACATCCCTAAGTGGCAGTCAGGGATAATAAAAAGTCATAGTCCAGGCAAATGAGATGTGAAATTGTAAAACAGCTAGATGAAAAGGCAGTACATTTCAACATATACATATACCTGAAGACCAAACAGCAAAGGACTTCAAAGTGCAGTAATCCCCCAAAAACATATTGCTGCCAGTGTCTTATTTTCATTACGAAATGAAAATTGTATTTTAGAAGAGAGGTTTATGCCTATAAAGTCTTTAGTTATTAATGCAGGTACATCAATGACAGCTAGTTTAAAGCTCCATTTGCATCAAGTGATCTGAAGCTGTCACAAAACAAATTAAAATTGAATAAAAATGCATTTACAATTGTTACTGTGACTTTACAAGTGGAAAATGTTCCCACACTACTTGATAATCATTACACATACTACAAAAAACTAGTATTAGATATATTTTATTACATTGAGTTTTTGCTTTAAGAGACCTTAAAGGGCATAATTTCCCTCTATCCAACTACGAAGCTATAAATACATTCAAACCATGTAAGGCTGTTTTCCCCCCCAAACCTGCAGGCTGTTTGGCAGCTCTGTTACATTTTATTCTGTTCCAGATCAATTTTAAAGTCATTACAGTCATAAAAATTTATCATCTTTTGATTAAAGTACAGTTTTGTTTGTACATTTCCAGTCAACTTTCTAAGTTGCCTTTCAGACTGCAACCTTCTGAAGCAGGAAACTAACCTTCACATGTGCCTAGCACAACAAAAATCTAATCAAGTACTTGAGTGCTGTTAAGAGTATATATCCCATATTTCACGTTTTATTTAAAAAAAGACAAACAAACAAACAAAAAAAAACCCACCAAAAAACTTTTCCCTAAGTGGACATGACCATCCAATTTCGTCCCTCTTTCCATCTCACAGAAAATGAAAGCATTGAGTAGGCTAGATACACAAACATATAGACCATTAGAACAAATGATGAATGGACTGAATTTTCCTTTGAAGTTATTCCTTCCTTTCACAAATAACAGACTCTATAATAGGAAAGAATTTAAAGAGGAAGTAATTTTGCAGTTTTCACATTTATTTCTCTGAAATTTTGTTGGTATTTTATACCAAAATTACATAGAATTACTGAATGGCAACAATTAAACAAGAACATATTTTGTGATTACTGAGATTTAGTCAACCTAAAACTTAAAAATCACAATTTACTCTTCCACTAATAATATTCTATGCACAGTATAAAAGAAGTGGCAAAAGAGAATTTAAAAAAAAAAAAGAAAAAGTAAACCACAGCAACCCAGTAACTTACCCGCAAGGCTTCAATTACAAGGTCTCGTGCTTCTAGTTCTCCTTCCATTATACTCAAAAGCATCCGCAGTTCTGGCTTGCTCAAGTTATCCACATCAAACTCTCTTTTCTGTAAGAAACAAAACACTGATGAACACACTAACTGACTGCAATAGTTACTGTAAATCTGAAACATAGACATATCAGCATCCTAATTATGCTGATACATAACCTATAACTGTGAAAAGTTGAGGTGGCTTTATTTGTAGTATATAAAGTTGAAATTAATAGCAAATAGTCCAATTCTTTCTATTTAAAGTCAAGAAATTAAAAGCCCTCCAGTATGACACTGTTTCAAATCCTACACTTTTGCAAGGAATTGATCCTGCAAAGTCTTGTGAATGATAAGGCTGAAATGGTAAAGAAACTAACTTTGTGACTAACAGTTCCCACATGCAGCCTCATAGAGACCGAAACAATTCAGCAGGCCTGAAATAGCACATCAGGGATGAAGACAAGAGAGGGTGAAAGAACATAGACCACAGCGCACCTAATCCAGTGTAACCTATGCCTCGCTTGCAAACAACTACCAAGTCATCACACTGTACTAGGCTGAATGTGAATTTTTGAAGCACAACTTGTGAAAAGTCATGAAATCTTATCTGTATGCTTTATTTGCAGTCCCATTTGTTTGGCTGGAGGATACAGTTCAGGTTTAAGAGGCACTGACAAACAACAGTTCATAGCAACAATATCTTCTCACTCCACAGTTACCAAGATCATTGTGAGTCTGACTTCCACTCCTAGCAAAACAGTAGAATGAGTTTATACTGAAGAATAAGATCACCGAGCACATGCATAAACACTATCTGCTGGGAATATCAGTATGGCTTCTGTAAAACCAAATCCACCTCACAAACTGCTACAGTTCTGTAACAATGTCAATAGACACATGGGTAAAGGACACTAATATATTTGGATTTTCAAGAAGTTGTGGACAAGGTTCTATACCAAATATTATTACAGAAACTGGATGGAAAGACACTTCATGGAAAGGAAGCAAACACTATGGGTATCAATCACTTTTCAAGATGGAGACAAGTAAGCAGCGGGGCACATCTGGGACCAGTTTTATTCAACTTCTTCATCAATAAGCTGGAAAAATGATAGAGAAGTGGCAGGGACATCTACCTCATGTGGGAGCTGGCACATAATTCCTCACTTACAAGGTTAACATCCTCATATTGCCACTATATAAAACCCTGGTAAACCCACATCTCAAGTACTGCATAAAGTCCTCATCTAAAGGTATAGAATTGGCCAACTAAAAGGATGAAGAGAGAAGGAGTACCTACTACATGAGGAAAGACTACAAGGCTGGAAGTCTTCATTTTGGAGGTGGGGTGGGGGAATGTTTTTAATATTTACAAAACCACAAAGGTAGTAGGTAAGATTAATACAAATCTCTTGTTCACCAACATCCACAATGCTAACACAAGTAGATGCTTGGGGAAATTAGAAGGGGATCATTTTAAGGGAGAGAAAACAATATTTATTCCACGTGCCAGATTCAGCTGACCAGCTTGATTTCCAATACACTGTTCACTGCAAGGGAAATACTATAGTCCTTGCTATGATGTAGATGCGTCTCCTAGCAAAGCCCTGAGATGCGGACCCTCATCTATCTTCAGTATGAAGTAATCAGTTGCCAAATTAGCTGAACTGTGTATCTAGATGTACTGTCTATTTTCCCTGAAGGACGTAAAATGTAAGAGTTCAGCTACCCAGGAGCTTAACTTCATTGCGGGAAAATCCAATAAAAATTAAAGCAAGTACCATTTCTGCTTTCTCAAGGCAGGAAGAGGGCAAAACAGTTGTTCTTCCCTCAGGCCAGAAGGCCATAGATCAAAACTACCCAAAAGCTATAACTGTATTACATTTACTCTGTGTTCCATTTTTACTTTATAGTTAAAACACAGAGGTGCACAAATGGCTAGTGAGAACTGTATGCCAGAACTTTAGCTATTTGCATTCGATGTACATTGGATAGAGCTTCTTCATTTATGTGAACAGCATGGATCAACAAGAGAAGCAATGAATTCTATTAAGTGTAACTGTTTCAGGGACAGGCCATCCACTCCAACCAATATTTCTAGACTGAACAATAGTTATTCTCTATTTTTGCTGCCTGGGTCAGCTATTTCTCTAATCCAAAAAACACCTCTTACCCTCCATGCCAATGGATCAAGAAAAACAACTGGTTTCTCTGAAGGCTTTTTCCCGACATACACTGTAGCAGCCTCTCACAGTGCTCCTCACAATTCTATACAGTGCTCACCAATCTATGGACATGTATAAAGTGAAAAGTTACTAAATGTACACAGTTCCTCATGTAATCTAGTATCAGTAGACTAGATTTTACCTTATAGGTTGCAGCAGATTTCACTCTCAGCACTTCTAACTACTAAATTTTATTCATTCAGATAGCAGGACCCACTTATCTGCCCTCCTTCTTCTATGAACCACTTCATAACCTCTAATAGCTCAAGGACAGCAGTTGATTTATTCATATAACTTCCTTTATAATAGAGAAAAACTGTCTCCATTTTTCAGATGGAAAACTGATGCAAAGATATCAAGTATTTTTTTTCCAAACCACACAGAAAGCAAGTAGTGTAAAACACAATATTCAGTAACAGCCTTTTAAGTCTCCATTCAGTGGTTTAACCACTACATTATCTTCCCTTTCTAAAATATGCTAGCCTCCTGACAAAAAAAGGCACCCAAGGTTGTTGCCACCCCTGATAGACAGCGACAAAGTTACGAGGGGCATCCACAAAAGTACAGTGCAAGAAACATGATCCTACTGTTTTCTCCAAGTCAGTAAATTCAGCTTGTCAGGAGGTATAACACAGGGCAGCTCTTTGTCAAAAGACTGATTGTACATCACAGGTGAAACTTTTCATTTCTGCAATCTTCCAACAAGACATAAATGAAAACACTCTTACATTCATAACAAACCAGAGGCATTCCTTCAACATATGTGATGCAATGATGAGCTTTTTTAACTAAGCATCTGATCAAGCAATTAAAGTAAATTCTGCTCATGTACACGCCCTGAACTAGAACATAGGAAAAGACAGCAATAACAAGCAATTGAAAGTGCTCTCTGGTAATTTATAAATATAAATATATATAGATAGATACAAATAAACACAATATAATGTTAATAGAAAGACATACCAACAAGATACGCAGCTTAGTTCTTATATTTTTCATTTTAAAAACTTGAAATAAGAACTAGCAAAACCACCTCATATATGAACAGTTCTAGCATATCAGACTAAAAACCCACTTAGCCAAGCATCCTGTCTCCAAAAGCAGCCAATAATGGATGCCTTGAAATCAGTACCAGAGCAGGACAAGCACATAATGACACTTCCCAGAAATACTCTCCCAGCCTCCAGCAATTTTCAGCTTATGCACCTTATGAGCCAGAAATTGTGATTTTACATGTAGTAGCCCTTGGCTGACATACCTGTTGTGAATTTGCCCCGTTGCTTTTTGAAGCTGTATGTAATTTTAGCATCCACAACTTTCCACAGCACAACTACATGTTTTATGAAGAACCACCACCTTTGCTGTCAGTCTCTCAGCAGCTACTTTTGTTTGATGCCTTCAGATTTATTAAACACAGAAAACACATACAACACTCTCCATGTTACACACTCCATCAGACAAGTCTTCACATACATACGAAGAACTAACAAATTTTCCCAAAACTGATGGCCAAAATCAACCAGAAAAGACACACAAACAATAAGTGAAATAAAGAATTTAAGAGCTTTTTAGGATGAAGGAGAAAAGAAGTGAACTTTTGTGCCAAATTACCTGCATCCATTTATAGAAGAGTTATTTTAGTGTACAGAAAATGGCATCAATCAGATGTGCATCATTATTTTATCATTAAATATAAATATGAGCCATCATTTTTCAAGTCTTGTTTATGAATAATTTTATGCCCACCGAGGCTTTCTTTTCAGAATTCGTAACTTTATCTGACAAATTCCAAAACTGGAATGACCACTTTTTTCCAGTACTTTAAGGACATCTTAGATTTCTTCACTATGGATAAGCAACCTTGGATCCCTTCACACAGGGTAAGAGTGTGCATGGCAGTTGCTGAAGAGGCTACCACACCTTCTCCCCAAACACATCTCTGAATCAGCATTTATGGAGTTACAATGTAGCTTACCCTAACTGGACCAAAAAACATAGTTTAAAGATTTAATACGTTCTCAGGCATAGTTGTAAAAATATTTTTAAGATTTGGGTAGATGTTGTGGTTTAACCCCAGCCGGCCAGTAAGCACCACACAGCCGCTCACTCACTCTACCCCCGGTGGGATGGGGGAGAGAATCAGAACAGTAAAAGTGAGAAAACTCATGGGTTGAGATAAAGACAGTTTAAGAGGCAAAGCAAAAGCCGTGCACACAAGCAAACTAAAACAAGGAATTCATTCACTCCTTCCCATGGGCAGGCAGGTGTTCAGCCATCTCCAGGAAAGCAGGGCTCCATCACACGTAACAGTTACTTGGGAAGACAAAACGCCATCACCCCAAATGTCCCCCCCTTCCTCCTTCTTCCCCCAGCTTTATACGCTGAGCATGATGCCATATGGTGTGGAATATCCCTTTGGTCAGTGGGGGTTCAGCTGTCCCAGCCGTGTCCCCTCCCAACTTCTTGTGCACCCCCAGCCTACTCGCTGGTGGGGTGGTGTGAGAAGCAGAAAAGGCCTTGACTGTGTGTAAGCACTGCTCAGCAGTAACTAAAACATCCCTGTGTTATCAACACTGTTTCCAGCACAAATCCAAAACATAGCCCCGTACTAGCTACTACAAAGAAAGCTAACTCTATTCCAGCCAAAACCAACACAATAGATAAAGCATGTGATGAAATAAAACTATCTTTCCTCTTAAACACTTCCCTGTCATCTTCTGGGGACCAAGAGGTCAGTCATGGCAGGCTTGCCTGAAGTTCTTATTCAGATGGAGCATTGTTTGCCTAAATCATAGAGAAAACTGTTGTTTAGATCTAGAAAAGTAATCTCCCTAACATCTTCCAGTGGAGCAATAAGCCTTAGATCTCCAGAAAATAAAGACTGCATTAGTAGCGCATGGCTTATGTGTCATCTGGGGTTTAGCTACAACACCACCGGTAGAGTGCCAAGCCGTAACAATTTAACCAGCAATTTAACAACTATGTAACCGAGCCATCCCTTATATTGGTTTTATAACAGAGATACATGAATATGTTGCCCCAGGGTGAAATTTGGCATACACAACCGAAACACAAGAGAATTTTTTTTTCTCTACCTCTTTTGGATTTAAAAATGTCTGGTTTACTTGATTTATAAGAATAAAGTACCTGAAAAAGACTACAACTTCAGTCCTCTGTGTCTCTAAAACTCCACGTTATTTTTCAGATCAGTTTTGTAAAGGGTGTGTGTTGCCTGGCAGCAAGTGCACTGACAATAGAACAAACAGCTAAATAGCTAAAACTCATTCAACTATCTGTGTATCCATCACAAAAAGAGTACAGGCAAAATGATAACCTGCATTGCTAAAGATTAAAAGAAGCTCTACCATGAACAAAAAAGAAGACAAAAGCATTTCTTCTGAACAAGAGGACAACTTAGGACAGCAGTGATCAAACTGGACAGGCATTTTCCCACCTCCATCATCTTTGGAAAAGATGGAAAGAAGATGAAAGAGGCA
>NW_008824806.1:174348-180597 GCF_000699105.1 Pygoscelis adeliae | reverse complement strand
TTAAGGTTAAATTTATCCCACCACCCTCCCTCCAAAAAAAAAATTATTGTGAGGGATTGGCGGTGCCAGTAGTTTGGTTTTGCTGACCTAGCCCAGTTGATAGCACTGGCAACTTCAGGAGCTAAGAGTACTGTTCATTGTGCTACCACAGCAGCTCTACAAACTCTGCTGCCTTCAGCAGAAGTCTAAATAGGTAAAATATGAAAGCCACAGCTTTGTACTTTCCCTAAGCAGAACAGAGGTGAAAAGCAAGTTACCTGTGGATTAATCAGAAATGACCATGGAAAACAAGCTCCTTCCTGCTCAGAAAGCAGCTACATAGCCTTTTTAAAGATGGAGCTGGGTAATAACCCAGGTCTTGGGAAAGAGGCATAATTGAGGGCTGAAGTGGAAAGGCAGGAGGGGAGAAGTATAAAAATGGTGTACAGGAAAACATATAGGGAAAAGTCATCCAAAAAAAAAAAAAAAAGTGTCCTTTCAGAAGGGAAGGGAAAGGTACATATCTACATTTGTTACACATTTTATACTGAGTTCCATTAAATACACACGAGAATCCTCTTGAGGATTCACAAAGCAGACTTCCAAGATGCGTTTCTAAAAATAAAAAGGTTTGTTATTACTTATTAGGCTATACAAAATAAACTTTTAATATCATGACGGCCTCACATCTGTCAGACCTGTGAAACAACTGCACCAGGGAAACACAACCCTGATTCATACATTTTAGAACATCAAGTATGTCCCCCAAGTACAACTCATCTGACCAGGTATAAAGATCTGTTTTGACTAATTCTATTTAGTTGCCCTATATAGAAGTATCTAGTGCGATTTGAAATGTCCAGGGGATCAGAGATATCTTTTGGGGACAGGTAGATATGATACAGGACTTAGGAGAATCATCCATGCCATCTGGACTGGTAGCAGAAGGCCGGCTTGGATACCCCAGAGTATCACATATGGACCACTAAAGGAAGCCCTCAAGGTAGGACTAAGACACCTAAAGGTAGGTGTGAGCTATGTAAGCTAGGTACCTAACATCCCTTTATTTTTGACGGAGAACTGATCAGCCTAGTCAAAACAGCCAAGAAAGCTATTCAGCTAATCAGCCAGCAGAACTATTTGCTCATGGCTCCACTGAATGTATTGATCAGATTTCCACTGACTGTAATAGGATATTAAACACTGTATGTACATGTAGACACCTAAATTTAAATGTCTTGAACCCCATCCATACCTCCAAGAGTCAACTGCCTAAGTCACTTCACTCAAAAACAGAGAAGCTCACAAACCTGTTTCTGAAACAGGTCATTCCTTCTTAACCACTTACTTCACCAACTATAAAAGGAAGTTTCAAGACCTAGCTCAACATAAACATGGGTATGTGGTCAAATGAATCCTAACCCTTTTCTAATAAAGAAAACTCTGCAAACGGAGATAATATTAAAAGAAGTGGTTATAATATCCACACAGTGTTCATGAATACTTCAGGGAAAACCACAATTTATTGCTTTGGCTGTGGAAGGCTTGTTCTTCAGTCTGTGACCTCATGCTTCTCCAGAAATTATCTGACACAAAAATACATGTCCATTTCCCACCCCATCCAAGAAGAACTTAAGAAGTAAGACGTGACCTATAGGAATGTTCTTGGCAACAGAAACAAATATGAAGGCAGAGAAATATCTTACAAGGAAAAGCAATGCTGTAGAACTTGCTCCTCAACTAAGACCAAGTTTCTTGCCGAAGAGAATATCATCTGATGTTAAAGTCCAGGACTTATATAAAATTTCATACAATCATATCTGAGGGATCAGAAGGGGACTGTACACACATTTAATTATGCCCATCCATTAGGTCAATGACTTTTATTGGATCATTCACCACATGAAGTTACCTGCTTATTCTGCCCTCCTCTTCCCCAAGCACAGCTCCCTTTCTGGGTTTTTCAAAGGTTTTCTTTAAAAGGTATGGGGGAAGTTTTGTTTAGTTGCTGTGGGGTTTTTTGGCTTGAGCTAACTGCAAAACTTTTAACAGCTTCAACATTAACCATAAATATACCTCAAAACTGGGAAATTTATTTTGGAAACAAAAAACCCAGCCCCCGATCCCTCCAAAATTAGTAAGACACTGACCTTTACACATAACCAGATATTGTCATAGCTGTTAAAACATGTTTGCAATCTATTAACAGCCACAAAGGTACTTAGTCATTTTTTATTTCAGTGCAAGTGAGGTAACTAAGTCTTTTTTTATGGATCTATGCCCACAACCCTTCAATAACCATGTTTAAACTCTTACTTAAATTTAACAGGTAATTTCTGTTCAGAAAGTCGCTTTCAGATAAGTCACTTATAAGGCAAATAGTGTATGATTAGATCCAGATACAGGTACACATACTTGAAGTTATCTTTAGAAGTTTTCCAGAACCTATCTTTAAGTCTTCCAGAATTTTACACCTTACCCTGTGCTACAATAGAACCAAAAATCAATGCCCAAGAAAGCTTTAATTGACATACCATAGAGGCAGTACCTCCTCCCTAAGCCTACCTGACACCTTCCCGTTTACATATTCAAGGATTACACAGGCATTGTAAATCAATTGCTTCCTTTCTTGGGTAGGAGTGGGTGCAGAGGCAGATCTCAAACTGTTGTCTTCCTGAGCTCTTTCCTTCCCGTCGCAATTTCCATCTCTATTCCTATCTTGCTGTATCACCTCTGAAGCCAAAGCAACGCTTACACAAATGAAGTCAGGGTGGTTGGGAAAACAACAGGACATACTGCATCCTACAGATTTGCACCTCCAGCCACTTTCACAGCACTGCCCCTCTGCACTTCACCTTTAATGACATACAGTGTGACAAGTCCACATTTGAAAGAGAAGGGAACATTTACAAAGTGGACTACATTCAACGGCTTGCTTTTCTCATCTCCCAGGACCTTCACAACAAGGGAAGAGAGGCTGTGCTGCAGGTCGTGGAGTAGAAGGCACAGAAAAGGCAATGCTGTAGTTTGGGGTAGAGGGAGGAGAGGCAGAAAGGAAGTTTGAAGTATATGACTGCAAGATAGATCAAGACCAATCTCTCATCACAGAGGAGCAGCAGGACTAAAACAGACAGAACTGTGCTGTCTCTGCATCTCACCTACACGTTGGAACACTACAACAGCATCGTGCATCTGACTAGATGAAAATAACTTCTCTGAACAATAACGCTACGCTGAGAACTTGTATTCAGATGAGGACAGTAGTAGTTAATCAAAGTCCTTTTGCAAGTGACCATTTTCCAGGATGTAATAAGAGATATAGTCTTTGCTTTTCAGGAGTTATGGTCTCATTTTCTGCTACTTGCAATATTTTTCAGATAAAAATCTTTCCAACTGATCTATATCAGCCTGTATAATTTATCTGATCAAAACCATTATTTAGCATTTCACTATATTGACCAGAATGACAGTTCCACTACAAACATTCTTGCAGATGGATAGATAGCAAATATACCAAGCTAAGCATAAAATCCTACACAGTGTCACCACAAAGTGTCACGGAATTTCTTTCCATTTATCAATTTCTTTTAATATTGACAGTTTTTTCTGTAATGCAACTTTTTTGTACTGTTACTTGACCCACAGCAACCCAGACTGTTCCTTTTGGGTACGCACACATCATTCTCAACGAATTTTTGACTGATGAGGACAGCAGCAAAATCCCTACTCACTTTAAGAGGAGTCAAGATCCCACTCTAACAATATCCTCTATATGTACAGCCTTACAGACAGTGGAAGGTACTGTCTTTCAGAGAAAAATAATGTTTATGCTTTTGATCACTGGTCAAGCAAAATCAAACCCAGAAATTTTACTCAATAATTTTAACAAACTTCATGTTTGATATAACAGGCTTTCCACAGGCTTTGTTAAATCTACACTGAAGCTGTAACGTGTGACAAGCCAGCCCTCTATGCGCAGCAGGCTGATGTTCAATGTTTCAACAAAAAGACTGTCAAATTGGATTATTTCTTGCTATTATATAATCATTACTGGTAGACATTATGCAGATGGAAGTCATTCAAAGATGTTTTAAAATACACACATATGTTTTCTCTCAATTCTAGACCAATTTGCACCAACACAATTTCACTGGTTTCAGTGCAATCAAGATGTACAGGTATGAAAAAGGACCAGAACCACTCCCCTGCCATTTTTCCTTGTCATCCTTAACACGATAAAAATACCAGTATTTTGTGGAAAAGAAGTGGTGGGCTTACCAAATGCTGTGCTCCATCCAAGGAAACTCAGAATGACAAGACTATCGGCTTTGCTCCTAAATGTAACACGCTATAGAACAGTCTAGGCTTTTTCAGTCAAATTCCCTGGTGAATGTAAAAAAAGGAGGGAGGGGGGCACTTTTTATCCTTTTCTACAGTCATTCTAAAAGCAGCAAAAAAAGTCTTTTTTTCCAGTGATGCTACTGATAGTGTAGCAAGATGCAATAACAGCATTTAGTATCAAGAAACCCTACTGTACTGTCATGTACATCTCCTGCTCACACCATCAAATTTACACATTAACATATTACTATTACAAATACTGTTCTTACAGTTTTTTACAGCACTGTTTGTGCAATCAGGATTCTGAGAACGGGAAAAAAAATCTAAAACTGTACTGAAAACAATATTTTGTTATAAATTGAAGTTTAGCATGACTTACAAGATAGTCACCTGCATGCTTACTGTCATCCTAAAAGTAAGCAAGATGATCCAATTCATAATTCTGTATCTTGAGTTTAAAGACAGAAAATAAGCTATTCATGCTAACCCTTCAAAAGAAATATTGGAGTATTGTATAAACATTTTTTTAAGTTTCTTCATTGCACAGAGGAGTTCTTTTTACTTTCTTGTACAAGAGATAAAATGAAATCAACAATCCAACGTTTATATTAGCAAGGAAAAAAGATGAAAAGGAATATTAAATATTTAATGACAGAAGAAAAATTAAAAATAAAAGTAATAATTTAAAAAGTATTTTGTTATTGCTTAAGTATAGCTATTACTTTTGTTAGGGAGCAACACACAAGCTACTTTCTAGCACCTCTTCAGTTTTAAAAAAATATTTTAAAAGCAGTGTTCAATGTAGATCTATCACTCCTACCTTTCACAATGAGAACACCAAATTGCATGAGTGGCTTACACTGCACTGCCTGACAAGACAATATTGGAGTGCTACTTGATTACGAGCTACTCTTCTGAGTTTTTAAAACTGAAACTTAAGGCAGTAATAATATGAGTATAATAAAGAATTTAGTATAAATATTTTTTACTCAAAACTAGGGCTTTAAAGTATTTAATAGCCTGCTTTTATGAATTCTTACCTTAATATTCATTTATGTCATGGTTATGTCATTGTTTTAAAAGACAGTGATGTTATAAATATTCACTGTGTGTTTACTTTTTTTAAGTAAAACTCAATTTCCACAACACTGCAGAAGTTAAAGCACACAGGGAAGATTAAGTGCAGAGCTGGAACAGAGTTTCAGATAAGAATTACTGCCTGTTTGAAAGAAAACAAAATAATAAAAAAAAAATGCCAGCAATACCTCAATTTCACAGAAACTAGTGCCCCTCCCTTCGGGGGTCATCACCTCCAGAAACGATCCCAAGCAAAACGTGCACCACAGCGGTTTTACTGCCCTAAACTTTATGTGTTGCTGTAAGGCCGAGCACTTACAGCCTGGTTTTGGACCTGGCCGCCCCGCTCTCACGACGGCTGTCAACCGGGCGATAAACACGGGGTGATTAGCCTCAGACGGTCCGCAGGCAGGTTTGACCACGCCAGGTCTGGGATGCGCCGGGTGAGGGAGAGCTGCCGGGCTGAGGGGGGGGTCTGCCACCGCACGGGTGAGAAGCCGGGGGCCCACCAAAGGAGCAGGCCGCCCAAGGGGGTGAACCCCTGCTCCCCTGCCAGGGGGTCGGGCCGGTGAGCAGGAGAGAGGAGCCCACCGCTCGCCGAGGGGAGCGGAGCCTCGAACCGACACCGTTTTAACCGGATGGTACCACACCGCGTCCCTCCACCTCCCCACCCGTAGGGAGGACACGCCGGGAGGGGGCTTCTGCTCGGCTTTTGGGGATATCTTAAGTGGGGAGGCAGATCCTCTCCCTGAGGTGCAGCCCCGCCGCCGAGAGGCCCGAGGAGTGGAGAGGGCTCCACGCACCGGCGCTCGGGGCAGGGGCGGGAGGGGAACGGACGCTGCCCCGGCGCCG
>NW_008824806.1:159015-173391 GCF_000699105.1 Pygoscelis adeliae | reverse complement strand
GGACCCCGCCGCGGGCTGCCGGCGCGCAATGGTGGCTGAGGGGAGTGCCCCCGCCACGCGCTGCCCGGGCCCCACGCAGTCACCGCTCTCCTCCCTTCCCTCCCCCGTGACTTTGGAGCAGGAGAATGAAGGGAAAGGTTATGGATGGGGCGAAAAAAAAGGGTTTTTACAGTGGGCTTAGCTCACCTGATCAGTGAGGTCCTTAAACCAGCTGAAGCCTTTGAGGGAAGGGCATCTCTCGGCCTCTTTCCTTCAGGGGGTGCTGACAGAGGGAGTCCCCTCTCCCTCCCTGCCCCCCGTGGAGGGGCTGGGGGAGGACATTTCTGCCACCAGCCCTTGCTTACTGGCTTATTTTCAAGGCAGGGTGACTTCAGAGCCTGTGTGAGGGTGGATCTCCATCCAGGCCCAATGTGTCAGGCCCAACGCTTCAGTGCCTCTCAGCCACAGCCCTGGAGCCCACCCTGGCCTGGGGCTGCCTTTTGCTGTTCGAGGCCAGTACCGAAGCTGAAGCCTGTTCTAACTCCTCCAGAGGAAGGTTCGGGCTGCTGAGCTGAACCTGCTACCACACAGGCTAAACTTTCCTGCCCAGGAGCACCCCTCCATCTGTGCCACACTGTCTGCCTCCCGGGGATGTTCCTCAAGGTCTTGCTTCACTGCTTTCCCTCCGCAATGGGAACCTACCTGGTGAGCTATACTCCGAAATCAAATCCAAATGTACCCTCCTCTGGAACCAAGAAGGTTTACTCTGCAGCCACATACAACTTCCAACAACAGGCTCCTCTGAGCCTTGCCAGTCGCCTCCTTTCATAGGGCTGCTTCAGGTCTAGGTTCATGCTGAATTCCCTTGGCACTGCGACCAGACAGAAATGGGCCAATGCCTTCCCTTGATCAAAGACAGCAAATGTTCTTCTATGCATGCTGTACCTAAGGTTGTAAGTAAAAACATGCATGAACTTTTTCCCCTTTACATTACAGGAAGGGGAACCGACGAGTGATTAGTAGAATAAACTCCAACTGTAATGTAAATGTACATTGAACAGAGTGAGCAGAAGGCAGTGTATAGGATCCATTACAGGGTACACAAAATCCAGTCAAACAGACGCTTTCTGGGTTTAGGGTTTGTTTTTCTTTTTCCTAAAAATCATCTAGCTCTCCTCCTACTCAAGCTTTACACATTTTATAACTATAGTGAGTGATCACATCCTTTCCACCACCGAAGCTGAGAAACTCCATTGATGACACAGAGCCTAAAACAACTTGTTTTTCTCAGTTCCCAGAACTCTAATACCATTTAATTGGTTTTAGGATATACTGTTGCTTGCTTACTTTATTGACAGCGAAGTACCATACATTACTCATACTCTTCAAAATTTATATAAATAATAATTATGTGGTGCTTTACCATTGAGAAACTCAATGAAAAGTCATTTGTTTTCTATGGACTTTGTCATACTTACTCCTCTCCAAAATTATTTTAAACACGGAAGTTTTTAAACTGGTTTGAGAATATCTTTTCTTATTGATTTCTGTCTACCATTATCATTGCCAGTATTTCCCTGTTGCGTTAGAATCATCTGCTGACCATTACAGGTAGTGTTGTGTCTTTCTAACTGAGTTGGTTCAAAGCATGCACACAACATACCATGTAAGTACTATTTTTTTAACTCCATCCACATCATAGCAATGATGTAGCAAAGGCTGCACCACTTATCTCTTGCTCTGCTGAGATCATAAACTTTGGTTTAGCTGATATTTTATCAATTACTAAGTGTACATTTATCAAAATAACAATGAATATTAGATTAGTCATAGCTTTCCATCTCAGACTTGAGAACTGATCTCTCTTTCCTCATCTGAAGATAAATTTAAAATTATTTCTGTGAGAGATGGGGCTGTGCAGATGTCAACCAGCAAAACATTAATAGGATAGATGGACCAGCAACACTTCAGTTAAAAGCCTGCCTCCAGACAACTAATATCCAGCATATCATCCAAGTGTTGGAAGTAGTTTGACCTACTGTTGTGGTCAAAAAGATGACAGGCATGCTTTTGAAGAAGGAATTATCTATATTTCTCCTCTATGCTGTAAAATGAATCATCACAACATTTTGAAAATATTATTGATTTTTGTAATTGTATGAGCCTATACTGCATGTTTGTGTTTCTTCATTCTTTCCCCTAATGACAGCAGCAAGGCTTACTGTTGGAATGAGAGCACTAAAATCCATATTAGATATTACCCATCGCTAGTGGGAGTAGATTCTCATGCTGCATAGCAATCATTGCTGCCTCATCAGTGATGGTGGTAGAGCCCAAATGTCTTTGAGGTTTTGCTGCATGAAGAACACCTTTGGACTTGGGATCATCTTCAAAGTAGGAAATGTTTTTTCCTTGATTGTTAGTACTGCATCACTGGACAAGGTCTTACTTACTCTCTGGTTACTCTGTTTATGCTACTGACATCCTCTCTCAGAACTGGCTTTAAACCCTCAGTAATATAGCATCTACACACATAACAAATGAGTTCAGAGAGGGGGACAGCATGACTTCATGACTGCTCCCATAGTGCACTGTCATTGCTATGCCTGTATTACAGGGTAAAACGCCTCTTTAACGCTTGGCTAAGTCAAAGCCCTTCTAGAAGAAGAAATTGCCTGTGCTTTTACAGATCATTTTATCACTACAGTAAGGCAAAGGAGTTGCTTTTCTCAGAGGAAGGTGCTCACTGTTTTACTACTAGCACGTAGCTGGCAAACAATGCAATTAACTCTTTTTCTGCTGTTCCAGCTTTATTTGGCTTGAGTGACATAAAGGAAAGGCCAAACCTAGGAGCAGGCCTTACAACTGAGCTTTAAATATATTTCTTTCCTATGATTAGAGAGCTGGCACGCAGCGGTGGAATGTCTACACCTTACAGGATGCAGCTGCTGGACTGAACGGTGCTCATTCCCTCCATTAGCACACAACTGCTGTGATAGAAAATGCATGCCTTGGCTTTACATTGGCAGGGAAGCAAACTGCTATGTATCTAAATCATACAGTGTATTGAGGCTTTACCACCTTGCTACTAACCATTTACATGAAACAAAAAAATGTAAAATGGTATTTTATTCACCCTTTTCTAAAAAATAAGCTTGTGTCTGAATTTAAAGCAAGCAGGAGACGCTGAAGTCCCAAGATAAATTTTTACAGAATATTGGATGTTGGAGAAAAAGTAATTAATCATTGGAACATCGCAATCTTTTCAAAGGTCACCCCAGTGCCAACTTAAGGCATTTCTGCCATCACCCTCATCTAGGACTCATCAAACCAAGCCAAATAACATGATTCAAATACTGCACTGACTACCTCTTCAGGGAACTTTGGTCTTGGAGACCTATAAGCAATACAGAGCAATCCAATAACTGAGCCATTAGCTTGGGTTTTGTGAAGAAGGGGTTGCTTTCTCTGGAAGGCGGCACACCACTGTCTGGGTTCAATTCAATAGAAAAAGAATCAATATTCTAGAAGGCATGTTGGCTGTTTCTGAGGATGTTAAACTGTGAAAAGGAGATAAAAATCAAAGCACCGAGAACAAAATGGAGTCTCCAGTAGGCATCAACAGAAGAGATGCTTTAATTGACTATGCACAAGGAGCATAGCTAATAAATAAAATGTTGGAATTGTTGATTTATGTGCATAAATTCAACAGTGCTGCATATTACTATAAGCTAGTGATGTGATTCACATGACTGGAATGTTGAAAACCGGCTATAATCTGCTTAGAAAGGCACAAGTGGACAAAAAGAAGGGAAAACTATCAAAATAGTGTTCTGTATGTCAGCATTACTGACATCTCAGAAAAGGTTATTTGAATGTTTGTGAATTGTGTTTTAATGTTTAAAACATAAAATAAAGTATTAGATAGTGCCTACTGCAAACCTCACATCATACTAAAGAACAAAATGACAAGATCCTTAAGTATCTTTTACATAGAAAGAGAAAACTGTTATCACTGAGGCTTCACCTTGAATAACATCATTCTGCCAATACTGTAACATCCTGGAAATGTCTAAAAATTACAGGTGACAATTAAAAAAGTTAACCTTGAGCAGGAGGATTCTAAATGAGACCTCATTTTAGCACATGAAGAGGGAAAGCTAGCTCCAACTGGAATCTAAAATTTGAGCATTTGCTGTGCCTAACTTTTAGAAATCTGAGCCCAGAATGGAATCCAGAAACTAAAAATGGGTACAGCCTATGAATTTGAAACATTTATTTTAGAGAAGGCTTGCAGTCTATGTTATGCAAAAAGAAAAGATCACACACTGATCTCCCTGGAGTTGAAAACAATAAACTTCTACTAGAGTATCAATATACTTCAAGTCTATGCTGTAATGTCTGAAAAAGTTGGATATTTGTTTGTTTTGCATGTGTTTCCCTATGAGGAAGAAAATGGTAACTCATTTGCTGTCAAGGCAAAAAAGAGTGTACAGCTTTTTAAATACCAGAAAGGTATAGGACAGTAAATTATCAGACTGAAAATGTATGAAAATATTCAGAAAAGCTAAAATCCCTATCTTATTTCTCTCTTTCACTCATCTTCTCATGGGTACCAGTATAGAATGTGAAGTAGATCCACAAGAGATTGCTAACTGAAGCAATAAAGGTGCGGGAATAAAGAATTCTCAGAACCAGTTTCCCTGAGCAGGCATGATGACTAATGTACTTTTACAGGCATCAGCGCTTCCAAGCAAAAAACCACATTTTTTTCTGGACATAGGAGAAATGCATGCTGCTGTGATCATATTGGCTGTAGTGGCAGGAGGCAGGGGAATTCATGCTGCAACTGCCAGACATGGAACGAGTTTGTTCCTTCACTGGCAGGAGTTATGCAGTGATCTGCAGTGCTGGGAAGAACACTACCTCATTTTGGAATTTAACTCTTAGCCCACAAATCACCACACCGTGGAATTAATTTTTTCAGTGATTGTTAAATCACTTTATAGCAGAATCTCTTATCTTTTTTTTAATCTTTTTTTTTTTCCTTTTTTTGAGAAAGAATCTATTGACTGCTATCCCCACTGGTTTGGCATTTCTCCCTTTTCATTATGCAAAAGGTTAATTTTGAAATTTTCATATGCCGCTGACATCCTATGAACAAAATTGGATCGCTAAATGCCCCCCTGTAGGGGTCAAGCTGTACCACTGCCAAAATGGACCGCTGTATCTTAGGAGAAACTTGGCTGGAATTGAAATGATAGTGCACACAGTGGAGGCTGTCCCCTCTGCCAAAGCTCTGAGGGCTCACTGTGCAAGTGCAGCACTGTATGCGGGCATTCAGCACATGAAACAGCTTCAAGAGGACCTTTACTCTGTAATTGTAGAAATAAAATCTCAAGGGAGGTTAATCAATTCATTGCCAAGAAGGATCGGTCTCGGTAAGGTGGTAACTACCTTAGCACTTGGATTGGACTTCTATATGGAGACTTGGTAATGAAATGTTGTTTGTATTGAAATACTCCACTAGGGAGAAATTCCCTTGCTAATGAAACAAAACTGCTTCAATAGGTTGTTAGCTCCATCACTGACACTGTAGAACCACAGCCCGGGAGAATTAGCTCCTGTGCCGCTGACACAAAACAGAAATCGTTGTGCTGAGGAGTTAACTCCCGCCTGGAAAACAAGCATTTGCTGGAATAAAGGAACAAATTTTCTTGCCTGTAGGAAAGTGATGCACTTACTCACTGATGCAATTCAACTTTTACAATTTAACTTTATTTATACTCTCAAACTTGAAAAATACTTCTGTGAAAAGACAAGAGATCTGTGTGTGTGTGTGTTCCATAAATTAAACTAATATGATTGTATTGCCAAGACTCACAGTGACCTGAAATAAAAATAGGCAACTCTTGTGTAAGTCTGTGGTCCAAGTTTATGGGTAACACAAGTGCTGATGAATGTTTTAATCAGAAAAAAAATTCAGTAAGACAGACTTTCATTGTGAAATCACAAGTAAAAAAGGTGAAATTATAATTCATGTGGCATTCAGTATGTGTGCAAAATTCACTTATTTACATGTAAATGAGGCAGACAGAGGAAAAGCAATGAGCAGGAGAGAGATAACCCTGTCTAGTCTTTCCTGTCAAGCACAAGCATCTTTCAATGTGCAACTGCACTGAAACCTTTAAGTCAGGGATTAGGGATTCTGCCTTTGCTGTACTGTTTTAATTCTGGATATCCATAAGGTTACCTTTCATTAGAATTTTGCTCAGCATGTCCCTCAAGATTGAGATGTTTTACACCGTCGCTTGGATTGTATGGGACTTTGGTCCCCAACGTGTCATTTGCCTGCCTTACTGGGAATTAAGTAGGAATGAAATTCAGAAAATGAGTATGAACTAGCTGTGTGGCAAAAACAAAAAGAGTGTTTAGGCTCCCGAGTTTCATCAGCTCTCAATGGATGCTGAGGACTCTCCTGCCTTCTGTGCCTTGCCAATTTCCTCTGAGATTTCAAGACCGAGCACGAATATAAAACCAAAGCTCTACAGAAGATTTGCTGCAGCCAGAAATCTGTATGAATATAACGACTTTAGAAAATATCTCAAAAGACTGAATAATCTTGCTGCAGGACAAAGGCAGAAAAAAAGGAAAGTCAGTGGATTTTGAATGAGGAATATTTACGTAATAGTTGATATTTGTTATTTTAAAACAGCTACAAAATGTGATTCATAGAAACACAGGATTGGATTACCAGTCAGTTAGTCTAACCTCTTCCAGATCCTAGCAAATATATTACACAGTCCTGTCAATAAAATGATTACTTTAAAATCAGAATTTTTGCTGTATCTTTTCTATTCAAATAGTTCTGAATGTGTTAGCTTAAAACTGTATAAATTCTGCATTATTTATGACAAAATTAAATACGTTCTGATACTGGTGACTTTTCCTTAAGGGCTATCAAATAACATAGTAGCTACTAATTAAGCACTACAATATCTTTCTGAGTGTGAAGATATTTGAGCAGTTATTTCAATGTAAAAACAAAGATAAAGGAAAGCTCAGTGACTTGCTAAAGACCACAGAACAGTTCAGAAACTGTAACTGAGAAAGGAAACCCTGGAACACTGGTTTCCAGCCTCTTGCTCTTATTGAAGTGACCATCTGAGTAAATATATACATTTAATGAAATGAGATTTAGAGTCCCTGTGCCAAGATAAAGAGATTGCACTGGAAATGAACTGGTACTTAAAAAAATGGCACTATCAAAAAGGAATGCTTTCACAGCTGGGAAAGACTGCATTTCAGTGAAGTCTGTTCTACTCTGCACTGTATATACCGCTGAGATACAACAGTATTTGTATAAAAACACTTCACCGCCCAAGTCCTCTTTTAAATTTCATGTATGGTTTGTCCAAAAAACCAGTTGATTGTAAAAAAATCAGCCCTGTCACAGAGGGGAAACTATTCCAATTAGAAGTAGAAATGAACCCACAGAAACACTTCCTTTGGAAACAAGGCTCTGTTATTGGAGGATAACAAGAGGATAGTGGTTGTATTTCGATCGTAAAAGGTATCCCAAAGTATAAAAAAATCAGCATGTGCAGCATTTGGCTTCTGTTTAGCCTTTGAAAAGGCTTTTCAGACATGCAACCTCTTAAAGGAGATTTGTTTTGCAGAGATCACTCTAGAAACAACCAGAACAGAGCAGCAGCCTAGAACAAAGCTGCTTCTCACCCACGGCGGTACAAAAGGATCCCTCTCCTGCCTTTATTTGAGGCCCCTTAGGAAGCCTGCGGGATGCTGGTTGCTAGGCAACGCCCAAAGCAATGGTGTTTATAGCATTAGGTATTAATTATTGCCATGGGCCTTTTCCACAGAAGATCCTGAAAATATGCAATTAGGCATGTCACAGGATAAGCATTTTGCATTCTGATGGACAAGCATTATTAATCTGCAGAAAATTCAGAATTTGATAAATTGTTCAAAGGTGACTGACTGTGCCAAGCCTAATATTTTCTTTTTGTCATGCTGTGTTTTTGTAATTGCAGCAAGGGGATTTGAGCAACAATATGGTTACAGTAAGCTGTTTAAAGGTTCTGAACTAGAATATAATATTGCTTCATTTGTTTCCCTGATTAAAGTGCCTAGCCCTAAACTGATCTTTACCAGCACTGTATTTTGAGTAGTTCAGGTCAGTAGTTGAGCAAAAAAAAGGAAGCCTTAGAATATGAATATGAAAGCTATAAAATAAAATATTTAATAGCAGCTGCATGTTGCAACACAGAAGTAGAAACAAACAACTCAACAAATTAAATCTTGTGAAAGAGGAAGGGTTTAGTCTGGTAGTGTTGTCCTCGAGATAAGTTTCTTCGTATCATTCGTGACACTGGCTTGTATTTATGAGAAAGGAGAGCTGCTCTTCCTTCTCTAGCATTGCCTACCTAGCTAACCATCACTAGTGTAACGAGACGTCTACATGGTACATTCCACTTTTAAGGGGATGCTTATCCATTGTATGAGACAGGTTATACCTCCTGAAATGAATTTGGGCAGCCAAGAAGAAACTCCAGTTAGTGCAAAGCAAAATGGAATTCATGCTAAAGCAAGTCATTACCAAAGGTGAAAACATAACCAGCAGCATACTGGAAACTCCTGTGAAGTGACAGTGTCAAAATGTAACCAACACCAAAGCAAATAAATTACTGTCTCAGAATGTGAACTGAGTAATAAGAAAATTAGAGAAAGAAATGATTAGACTTTTATCAGTTACTGCAGGAGAAAAAGTGGTAATTATTTTCCGGTTGAAGAAAGAAGTTGAGACTGTGGATGGGAGAGGCTCAAGGAGACACTAATAAGAGGTTGTGTGGCTGAAAATCTTTGTACACACAAGGGTGCTTTCTCCCACATCTTGAATACACTAATATTTGTGCAGAGGGAGAGTGAAATGCAGCAAAGGGGAATAGGAAGCGCTTTGCTTTGTCCCACCTGTAGATGAGGCACATGACAGAGGGTAAAGTTGCCATTCTGTTTCCCAAGTCACATCTCTTTAGATGGATATGTGGCATAAAACTGTCATGAATATTGATGTCTCATAATTTGCCTCGGGATGCTTCAGAAATTGGAACACTAGTCAAACTGGTACTGTGCTGCTTCAAAAGCCCATAGAGCATGCTAGCAAGCAAAATTATCAGGCAGGCAACAAAAATGATAAAATCAGAAAAAGTCTGAACCTGTCTTCTTCCAGTAGGCAGTGAAGAGTCCGGACGTTCAATTTTGATCAAATGGGGGCAGAAGGCATGAAAATTTCACAGCCGTCTCCATAGCAGTTCTCAGCTCCAGAACATGACTGCCCAGTTGTTGAGGCCGCTGGCTGTTTTTCCTTTCACTGCTTCCAACTGGAAAGGTATGAGGAGCAGCCATTTCATTGACCATTTTGATGGACACCGAAAGGAGACAAAAATAATTTCTTTTGGCCTTTCATAGTGACAAATGGTCTTCCCTGCAAGCTAGAAGAACATTATTTTGGACACTTTTTTCAAGCATAGCATCTTACCAATAGTACGTATACTTTTTAATGAAGTGGTATGTTAGGGAAATCAGTTGCTTTAAAAAAATGAAAAGATTGTTCCACAAAGACATGCTACAGGCAGAGAAATGTGGAAATTAAATTAGTCTTCTTGAAAAAGAAAACTATCATATTGTAATTTCGTAATGAAAGTGAATGCATATGTTGATAACATCATATTGCTCAAACATTTGTCATATGGAATATCTTTCTGTCAGCTAGCAGAGATTTTCCTTTGGTAGCATTTCCAAAGCAGATGGATTTGCTGCCACTGCCTAGTTCTGAGGAGCCAGGATGTACTGCATGATGGCAATCACAAATTTCAGGCTGGCTCAGGACGTGTGTCTGTACTAGATCCTGACCAATACAATTTATTTATGTGACAGAACTCGCACAACAACCTACAAATAAGTGTGACTGACATCCTGCCTTATTTTAATACTGATTTTTGTCTACCTGCTGCAATCTTATGAATCTTCATAAAAACGTCCTCCTCTTTTCCCAATATTTGTTTGATCAACATGTTTGTTTTTTCTCTCACTTGTCTGGTTTGAAAACATTAGATAAAAATGGAAATGAACTCTGTGTTGATGTTCTCTATTTTTCTTACATTTTGGGGTATAGCTATATTACTTTGAATTATTCTGCAGCATCACTAGTCATGTGACATACCGAATCCTGGGTCTCAGGTCAAGATTTGTTTATTTACTATGTGTATCTTCTTCACTTCCTTCATTTTTCTCAATCGAAATAGCTCAGATTTGTTTTCTGATTCTTTGATCAGAAGTTTTCCTGAATCAGGTATTATGTTTAGTTACAGACTCTGCCTAAAACCTTTATCTCATTTCCACTTCAGTGTCTGCCTGTGATATTGTTATGCTTAATACAGTTTTCTTCAGCAATGTTTTCTCTCAGGCCCAGATCCACAAAGAGACCTGGGTCTCATTGCCCAGCAAACTAGAAGCTAGCTTTGGAAGTGCCTGCATCCAACAGCAAAATCACCTTGGGTTAGGAATTTACACTTACAAAATTGGTTATTTTGGAAAAGAGGCAGCAGCGGCAGGGCTTTTTTCAAGGCTTTTTAAGATTCTGAAGCCTCAGTCCCACTTTGTGGATATGGAGTTTAGAGAATCTGAACCTGAGCTGTTGTTCCAGGTAGAGAGCGATTTCACCTTCTTTTGTATCCTTGAACTTTGTCAGAGCTAACGTAATAAAATTTCATATTTATTGGAGACCAGATTCTTGGCTGTTGTATGAAATGAACAGCCAAAAGAACAAAACAATGCCAATGCACATCAGCTGCAGACCTGACCCCAACCTGAAATTTGCTTAAGCCTAGTATAGTATTTTTCAGTGATCTATTTAAACAAAAAGAAGCCTATAAAAAGTTTAAATTCAGTGTTCCACAGAGCTTAAACCACTTGTACCCTCTAATCCACTTTTTCTTACAGCTTTGCTGAAGGTTATATTACTATTTAACAAAAAGAACCATTCTTGCACAGTTTAGCCAGCAAGATTACAACAGGAAAGAAATCACTTGTTCCAAGAGCTGAGAGAAACACAAATGCAATTGATGACTGGTCCCTGGCCTGAAAATGCTAAAAGAAACCTTTTTCCTCTCATCAGAGATGTTGCTTTGGGAGAGGCTTGTAAAGTCCTTAAGTTTGCTTCTAATGGATGTACCTTCAATAAAACGGTTGGCAGCATTTGTGGCAGGGCTAGAGATGGACTCAGGTTCAAAGTCAAATAACCTTCTCTGGGGTTTCAAGTTGATTTCACAGGTTCATATTAACTGAAATGATATAAACCTGACATTCAGTACCTATACCTCAATTTCTATCCCTGCAAACTTATTCGCCCTTTTTCCTCCTATGCAAGTTACTGAAAAGTAGAGCATTAAGGAATACACTTGCATTCATATCTACCTGTCCTCACTACAAAACTTCACATTTTTCTGGTTCTCTTCCGTTGAAATGGAAACTTTTGCTACTTGCTTTAATCTCCTTTGCAAAGGTTTGCCTCAATATAACCTAGAATTCCAATACTTTTATTGAAAACATGATTTACAATCAGAGAAAGTCATACATACTTAAATAAACTGTCTGAACAATATCTTTGTTTTCATACTCAGTCATAGCTAAGCTACGTCAGTACATTTTGTATTACTTGTGCTAGAAGAACAATAGATCATTTCTAGGGAAAGTTTTGTCTTTACCTACTAGCTGCCCCATTCAGTGACAAATTCTTCTTGAATTCCATCCTTGTTTGGAAACAGAGGCCTCCATCATACACACTCATAATCCAAGAGAACAAAAAATCTTTATAGTGGCTACTGAAGGCCAAAAAGACAGATTGGTGTAGACAATTGTGAAGTGTTTTCAGTATATAGAATTAGAAAAGCTCATTTATCTGATTTACAGCTGCCTTCTTAGAAGGTAGATCAGAACATGAGATCTGCCCTGTGCTATATGCATGTTATGGTAAATAATAGCCAGAACCTCAACTAAGCAGAAACAACAATAATGGATTTTCTGAAAACTTTCTTAACCTTCTTTTTTTGTTCTTGCTAAGCTCCTGGTGTAGCTTGTAGGACTCAATAATTCTGTCTCTGTAAGACTAGCATGTTCTGACTTTTTAACTTCCATATCTTTTAGATTTTTATTTCTGAGTGTTGTACTGAAATTGTCTATTTTTTCTACCTATTTTCCTAATTAGTGTTTACTTATGCTCTGTTTTCCCAACATAATGGCACATTAATAGGCAGGAACATACTACAGTTTGTCAGACTGTTCTAAATATTCTGGCAATTTTAGAAACTTGTTGGTCTCATTGGCTGCATATAAATATAATGACCTACATGATGCAGGAATGAAAGAAACGCAGTTGAAAATAATGCGCTCATTGACGTAAGTAAACCATGACTGATAGGAAATGAGCCTACACTAGTGGTGCCAAGATCACTATAGAAACAGAATGATCTTGTGGCAAAATTCAAAATGCTAATCAACTGAAGAGAGTCACAAAGTCTGTGAGTGCAACAGAGGAGAAGGAGAACAGCTACCAATGCCCCTACTGATAAGGCAGTAAGGAATCCCGCCACTTAAAATGCCATACCAATATTTGTGGTTCCCATTGCTCCACATGGGTGGAACCAAAGGAGATAAAACTTTTCATGTTGGAATTACAGTCACTCACCCTTCTATATTTGTTCCAGGTCTACTGCCACAAAGCAGATATTGTAAACCTCATGTGATCATCTCGAGAAGTTTGTGTGGTTCCTCTGTGTACATCTCTGTTAAACCACAGGTTCCACTTTGAACGTGGAACTTCCCAGCTTCCTGTGCTTCCCTGTCACATGAGGTAGTGGGAAAACCCTGTTTCCTGTGTGGAGATGAAAAGATGTGGTCTCTGAACTTCTGTGATGATCCATTCAAATGGGATCCCCTTGAGTGAAAGAAATGGTTGTTGCTCAAGACAGATTTTTCGAATCTGAACAGAGAAATGGATTTTTTCCTGAAAGCTTTGATCATTTCATCTGGCCGATCATAAAATCACCTGAAATAGAGGTTTAGCAAATATACAAGGTAGATTTTCAACAGATTGCTTCAGAGGAAGCTTAATCAGGACAACATTCATTTCCATTGAAATGAAATCTTTCGCTATGTTGAGAGACTCTAATCTTCATCTTCTAATAACTTTCAATAATTGGTAAAACTACATATTCAAATACAAAGCCAGAGCCTTCTTCAACAAAGACCCTTTCTTGGTTAGTTGCATCAGAGACAGTGAAGGGACCATCATCAGTTGCTACGCAAACAGCCTTGTTAGCACATAGACTGGTATATGAGATAGAACCATACTTTCGCTTTCCTCTTATTCTTCCCTCCCCTCCTATGCTCATCTGGGTTCCAAATTTAATGAGAGTTAGACCTTTTCAAAGGGAGAGTACACAGATGTGCCTGTAGCATTCCTATGTGGCTGGAGCTTTCTAGGTGGTCAGCAGAGGTTCATAGAGGTTTGAGCAAATGATTGGAGATTAAACTGCTCTGCTCTTCCCTCACCATGCAATAAAGGTGGATCTCAGCCAAGTTCTGGCTAAATGTGACGTGAGTACTGGTAGAGAAAAAAGAATCCCTTTATATCATGTAATTTGATGTAACAACAATATTATGAAATTGCTAAGGCACTGCATAGAATATTGTCATTTTGGAGATAGTGTGAATATTTTATTGTAGCCTGAGTTCTCTTTCAAGGGAGACAGGGTAATATAGGTAATATAATACCTTTAATATAGGTAGTCTGTACAACTAGCTTTCTTTTTATTCCTGTGTAGAAAAGTCATACATGCCTGATGACTGTTACCAAGGAATAGGAAGTGTGCAAGGGCCACTCTTCTGATCAACCACTTTGTCACTTTATTGATCTATTTACTTTTCAAGTGAATTGTTGGTGAATAAGGAGTGCTTGTTGAAAGGCAGATAGCACAAATGCTTCCCAGCACTAAGATATCTTGTATACACAGTGACGAGAGCAAAATATTTCAATGTGGAAAAAAAATAATGGCAAGTAGTAATATGGCTTGACTTCAAATTACACAGCATGAAGCCCATAACTTGAACTGCATCAGAAAAGATGCTGACTGCCCATATCATCCTGTGATACTGTTAAATCTAATAAGAATAATTGCAAGTCTAGGAAAGCTTCCAAGGAAATTTGCTTAATGATCTTAAACTCTAAGGAAGAGATGTCCACCTATTGCTTAATTATTTAATCTATTAAAGGACATGTGTATAATGCAGCAGCTTATCTGCCCATCAGTACAACTCAGC
>NW_008824806.1:96615-158999 GCF_000699105.1 Pygoscelis adeliae | reverse complement strand
ATCTCTCTCTAATTCTTCTGTGTTGCTTTCCCTTTTGGCTGAAGAATCCAACCAAGGGCTGTTACAGCCTGCTAGGATACTGGACCTGCTCAGAGAAGCAATCACCATCTCATCCTGTAATTCAGCTACCCTGACAGATTGCCCCTACTGGAAAAATAAACTAGTTCACAAACGGTAAAGCACCTTAAGTGCATGGGGCTAGACTTGTCCTAGTCCTGTGGTTTCCCTGATGGCTGAGGTGAACAGGTGTCCAACCTCACTGCACTGGGAGCTGCATACAAAAGTACTCATTTTGACTTAGCTGTTCCATAATCATACTTGCAAGCACAACAACATTTTCAGATTTTTGTATATGCACGTATCCGTACTTATATATGTACAGACACACACACACAAACATGCATGTAATACATGTATACATACAAAATCTGAACATTTAAAAAGCTTGCTTTTGATGGCAGGGCTGGGAAGACAGTTTTTGCAGATTTTTCTGTATCACACATCATACAGATAAGTGATCCATAGATATGTGTTTGTGCATTTTGTATGTTTATATGCACACACTATATATTAAAGATCAAGCATTCGTAAACTGTTATAAGCTTGGATTTGAATCCCTCTAAATTAACTCCTCGGATATTCAGGTGGTGATGCAGATCTTGTGTGAATGCCCACATCATGCGGCTATTCCAGCATGAACGTATAGGTTTCATCTTGTTTCCTCTGATGTTTTCGAAAAACTTCGATTTCAGTCAGATTAAGCGTGGGGGAAGGCTGAGGATCCTGCAAGACTGGGAAATCATTTCCTGTTCTGCTGTTCCATGTTCTCAATTCAGATCCATGGAAGTTAAGAAGCAATGTAGTAACACAAATTAAGATAGCAGAGAATCAAGCCATGAAATCGAAATGAAAAAGCAATGAGCCAGGTAAAATTTAGTCACACAACATAAAAGGTACACAATCTAGTCCCAGATTGACTTGGCTGAACAGGGAAAATAAAAAATGATTGTTTTATTTGAGGTTTCTGAGATACCTTTGAATCAGAATGGTTGGGGCTGCTCCTGAAGTTGTTAGTGGTCTTTCTTGGTCCTGTCAGCTTAACAGCAGGAAGGCCCATACTGCAAACTCAATTGCCTAATTTTGGCCAGGATCTCCAAGCCATGGTCTCTTTTTCACTCCTGAAGTCCTGGTGAGGTAACTATGCCAAAACAGTTAATCCACAGCCAGTGGGACTGGTGAAGCTGGGTTTCTTACGGGTCTGTGTATTATATCCTTTAAAATACCCTCACCATAATACACTCAGCTCACCCTTACGTTCCTTTGCCTTGCTGCCTTGATACCTATTGTCCTCCTAGCTTGCCCTGAAGTACACACAGCCTCCTCCCAAAGCCCCATACCCTCATTTCACACCACAGTAGTCCTCCAGCCTGCTGATGTTAACCTAGCTCTCCTCTCACCAGCACTTCTTATGAGTCCAAGCTATTTTTTCGGCTTTTAGTTGCGTAGCCTGGTAGAATGTGCATGCTAACTGGCCAGTCAGAAGATGCCTGCTGCTAAAGAGATCATGTTGAATTCTCTCTACCCTTACTTCAGAGGAAGCACCAGTAGGGTCTCTCCTCTTTAATCAGCATCTAGATTTCAATGTAGACATTTGTTGTATTTGAGATCTCTAACCATCAGCCATACAGGGCTGAAATTGGTCAAGGAGTACCAAAAATAATGAGAATGTAGAGGGGTGGGGGGGGGTGGGGGGAACTGCCTGCCAGCCAGCTAAAAGAAGAAACAAAGGGTGTAATTTTGTAAGCTTCATGTCCTTGGAAGATGGGCTAGGAAAAAAGTGAAGATGCCTCAAAACAGACAAAACTAAGTCTACTGTATGTTCAAAATTGCTTGGGAATGATTCTTTGGCTTTGCTCCAGGAGCCATGCAGTAGAAAACACAAATCTAGGGAGCCAAGAGCTTATTCCTGAATGAAAGAGAGGGCTGAGAGCAGAACCCCTCTACATCTTTTATATTTGTGGAAGGACAGCGAAGTGGTAGCCTGCTGCCAAGAGAGGTATTCACCAGCGTGTGATATTATTTGAAGTGTCTCATTAAAGCAACTGATTTTTTCTGTAAGTTTGAAAAGAGAAAGCCTAACTGCCACAGGAGCCAAAAAGCCAAAGGCTAGGCTGTGTCTTCAGTGGTAGCTCTGGGCAAAATATGCTGGGTAACCTACTCCTTCCAGGAGCAGTCCTTGGAGGTGGTATGTCTCTGATGTGCCGTGCTCTCCTTCTTCCCCTTGAATATGGGAAAGAGAAAATTATTGCAAACTCCTGTATCTAGTAACTGCCCTGGTCTCTCCCACGCAGGAAGAGAATGAGGTAAGGAGATCTTACTCTTGCACAGCAGCTGGAGCCCAAGCTGAGAAGTGCTTCTAAGGTCGGAAAGAAGTCTTTTCCCATCAGTGTGGACAAGAGCTAGGACAAGTTGGGTCAAAACAGTATAATATATGATAATAAAGACATTCGACAACATCTTGAGTTACATTCATATCTTCATCTGAAACTAAAGAATCTAATTGTCCTTTATAAGTGACTCCCAAGAATCATTTCACTATTTTTACTGCTGAATAACTGCATCCCCTTTCTCCTTTTGTTTCACTTTTCCTTCTTTATGTGTTTTGCTTCCCCCTGTCTATTCATGATCTGAGCAGAATGCTGCCATGTAGATTTAAGCTATGATTTTTCTGTTCCTTGTTCTTATATATTCTTCTAGAGCTGAGAGACTATATTAAATCATTTGCATGTAGAAACTAGAGCTTGCCTTTGACTGTGAATGCATAGCATAAACCTGGCACTCCTGACAATAATTGCTCTCATTTTTGCTGTGACCAAAGAAAATTTTTGCACTTACTGTGAACCTCATGGGTGTAAAGGAAACTCTTTAGTGGTCCTTTTTTAAATGCCTTCTGTAACAAGTGGGAATAGTCAATCGGTCGGCAAAATATTATTCTAAGATTTATTGCAATATACAAAAAGAAGAACACATTTCAGAAATATAAACGATCACTTGACTTGCAGAGAAACAGATGGGCATGAATTACACAACTAGCTAGAATGAAAAATAGACCCAAAGTGAATTAAATGCTGGTGGGATGAAAATTAAGCATTTTGTTTTCTGCTGAAGTGAGAAAAAAGTCCTACTTATAATGGAAAATTATTCACTCTGTACTGTAGTGTAAGACAAAATCTATCACACTGGAAGAAGATATTACTAGACTGTAGAAATACATGGTCTCACCAGTAGAATGGATTGTCTCACTAAAGGGAGAACTACAAATATAATTTCAATTTCAGCAGTTCTGGACAAAAAAAGAATGCTTTCGGTACTTACACGTTTAAAACTTTTGCTGAACATGTAGAACAAACAAAACAAATGCTTTTTAAATGTGCTAATATTGCAAATATTTTTTTTTAATTGTAAACTTGCTATGAGATTTCATCACATTTTTGTCTCAATAGATCTTGCTGTTATCATTAATTACAGTTGTGTTTCCACAAGCATCAAATGTTCCTATAGAATCTATCACTTCATCTTCGGCTTTCAAAGGGCAAGTGCTGTAATAAAACTGAAATTGCTAAATATCAGTTAATTCCCACAGTAATTATTTAAGTATTATTTATATCACTGTAACCCAGAGAGTTCTCAGCTGAGACTGAGGGCCTTTGTGCTAGATATTATCTGAGAGTAAGTTTAATATTCTTAACCATGTTAATCTAGCTCAATTGAGAATGGCCACTTTACAAAGTACCAGCTGTGTTGTAATGATCAGACTTTTGTGGGAGTAGTTTATAGAGAATGATCTAATTGTTCTACGTGCTTGGGGCAGCTGAGCTGCTCTAGGTTCCCAGTGAACTGCAGTAAAACATCTTTATTCTTTCTGGGCACCCAGTGGAGTGGTGACTGTGAAAGTGTGGGAAAAGCACTGGAGGGCTAACCATAGGACAGGACCGCTTGCATGCCACAGCATGATCCTGTAAGCCTCTGACAAATTGTTAGTTGTATTTTTCTACCCATTGGTCAACACGCTTGATTTTTAGTAACCTGTGGTACTGATGTTTGGGCCGTCACATGCTGATGTTACTTGACTTGGGGATGACACAGGTTGTTACTGACATTAATTTTACAGAAGAGCCAAAATTAGCAAGAGTCTTTGTCCAAAGGGATTACAGTCTAAATAAAGAAACAATAGACAGATGTACTAGGAGAAATGAAATACCTTCTTTATTTGCTAGATGAGGAACATGAAGATTAAGAATTAAAATCTCTCTTTGTGCAGGTCAGTGGGAATTTTGCCAGTGACAACAACTGGATTAGGCCTCTACCCACAAGGACGATACTGCAGCAGTACAGGCGGTATATAGTAGAGACAGGAACTGAACGCAGGTTTCCTGAATTCTGGACCAGAAAAGGGACTGTAGGAACACTTGTCTTGATTGGAGTTTGGTAGGCATGTGACCTCTGTACTGTACTGTACACCACCAGTATAATTACATTTATACAACAGTGTGGTCAACTACAACCATTTCCATCGCAATACCGACATCTGGAACTTGGACCACCCCAGAAAGTGCCTTGGGGAACATGTCTATGCTTCGGGAGGACCAGTCTAGCATTTTAATAATCACTCCAGCAAGCTCACCAGGGCGTCAGTTGCAATGCATTTTTTACCATCTGGTTCGAATCAATCTTTGTGTGGCACCATGCCTACCATACACAGGTTCCCTGCTGTAAAATGACATGTTACTGCACAGTGGCTACCCATTATTTCAGTCACTGTGTCCTCACAATGTCATGCAATGCCTGGGGGGGGGTGTCTCATAAATGTATATGTGCTACAGTGAGGAGTGTGGTGTAAAAGAAATGTTTGTAATGGACTTCATTACAGCTGGCTGCAGTGGTTTTAGACATGTTCCCCACATCTTAACAACATTTGAGCATTACAGAGGACATTTCTTAGCAGAAGAATGACCACCACCCTGCAGCACACAGTTAAGGATGTGGAATGAAGAGCAGCAGGCTACAGTACTGACTGAGGGAGGGATGATGGTAGTGGATTATACAATTCACTCTAACAGGGGACCACGCTGCTAATGCAAAAAGTTCAAGGAAAAGAAGTTCCCTTATAAAGATGCACAGTATACACTGTGTTTATCCATGAATGCTACAAGCTAAGCATGACAGAAGTTAAAATTTCATCTTGGAGGCCCTTAATTAAGATTCTGATGAAATCCTCACCCATAGTGAAATATGCAAAAACTAATCTTGGTTGAATATCAAATACTGTGGTCTGAGAAATTAAAAGAGAAAATCTCATAACTATAGATTACTGACCTACACATTAGACAAAAGACTAAATGTAATGCATGCTTTACGAGAAAGGGTATGCATAAATAGGAAAACCAGGTAATTTGCAGAAAACAATCATTTTTGCTAGTGGAATTGTACATCTAATGAATCTCTGAATTGTGAATCTCACAAATATTTGAAACTTTCAGCATAGCATTTCCACAGAGGCTGTTTATGGCCCTTTATACACAACATTTAAAATGTGTACAAAAACTATGGTCTGAATATTCCCAGTAAAAATTTTTATCCCACAAGATGAAAGATCCCCTCCAAGATCACAATACTTAAAGTCTGTTGTAAGGTACCCACTCTGACCTCAGATGTTATGGTGTAAAATGTCTGCTGAAATAACTGGGATTACAATAGTATAAAACAGAGGTAAGTGAAATCATGTGTAAAGCAATACTAGAGGTTTTGTTCACGCAAGTGAATTTCAGATGCAGTAAATGCTCATGGATTTTCCTCTCTCCCCAGATAAAATTATTTCAATAAGATAAACTAACCGAGCACTGATTATACGTAAGGCTTGCTGGTCCATGCACAAAGCTGTTTATTGTATTCAGGCAGGGGCAGGACATTTTGGTACACTGCACACGTTTGCTTTATTCCCCCCAGTGCTCTTTTCTCTGGAGTTCACTCCCCCCTGGTCTCGCTGCCCTCTGTGCTCCTCTCAGCTGCCAGATGCTTCTTCTAGAGTCTGCCCTGGACCTGCAGAGCACCCCGAGGTGGTGGCCCTCACATCTGTCACCATCTGGTGCCTCTCTTGCCCCACTGTTGTCACGACTCTGATTGTTGCACACATTGCATGTGCTTGTAGCTGACAATTCATGTGGATATAGGTGTTCTGGACAAAAAATATCCTGTCTCCAAATTGTGTTTGTCTTAACCTTTTAGGATCCTTTGCTTCATCAAGATAGTTTCACAGTAAGGATCAGGTTTAATTCTGGGTAAATACATAGAAAAGATTTTACAAAATCAGTTCTTGCTTATACCTCTACAGAGGAGATGATTTCACGGTAATTGTGCCTGTGTTTAAGATTAGTACCAGACCCTGAGTGCCATTAAGACATTGCTATGGGATACATTTTCTATTTTATTCTCAGCAAAGTGGTCAGCTGCAAGGGGGATATTACCCTTCATCTGGCTTACTTTTCCAGTAAGGACAGAACTTTGCTCAGAAGAAGGAGAAGCCTCTTGTTTCAATATTTTAAAATATCTTCTGTAGTTACAATAGTTACAATAATAATTTACAAAGACTGCAGAAATCTTTAATTTGTGCTCCAAATGTAGTGTTGTCCTCAGGTGTAAATCAAGGACTTCTGGGGTAAGTATCAAATGCCAGGAACAACCACCCTCATCCTGGAGTATTTAGGTCATTTGCACTACATGATTCTGATGCTGTTACTACATTGGGTGGCACTTTATTCTGAAAAAAAAACCCCTTTGATTTATACAGGGCTTCTTGCAGAAGAAAGTGCCTAGAAATATATGGTTGTCTGAATACATTTCTTGAGACTGTGGAAGTAGTTTGCAGATGTCAAACACTATGTAAATATTGCGACAAAAAATATGAATCCTCAAAAAGATTTTGCACGTATAGAGGTAGGCAGTGACAGTTCATGGTGGGAGCAGTAAAATCCTTCCCATTTAGAAAGTAGAGCCATTGGGAACATCTGAGCAGGGAATCTGTGCAGTCACTGAAACACAGCCCGTCTGGTCTATCATTTGAAATACACTGTTCTGCAATCTTGTGAAAATGAAACTCCAGGGAAACTAAGTGCACAGCACCCACTTCACAGGCTTCCTAAGCGTTTTCACGTTATACAACAAAGCCACTTTGGCTCCTCTGGGTTCTTGACTTACTGCAACCTTTCTCTGGGCCATCCAGATGCATCTGAAGTATTGTAGAAAGAGCAGAACTCAGGCAGAGATCATCTCCAACTGAAGGAACCGAGGAGGAGGGAAAGTGTTGTTATGTAGGTACCTCTCAGAGTCTAGTCTATTAACAAGGGCCTGAAATTCAAATTTCCAATTAACATTCCAGCAGAATCTGAATATGAAATGTAGCTATGTATCAGCTGAGAAAATGACATTTCCATCCTTATTGCTTCCCAATGTTAAATCGCGTGTAACCAGATTAATTTAAATAAATTAACCATAATAATAATAAACAATAATAAAATAAATAAATAATAAATAATAAATAATAAATAATAAATAATAAATAACTATAATAAATCTGCTACTAGCAGTTCAGTAATTCTTGCGGCAAATGTAGTTAAATTTGCTTTTCACACTATATATTCATGCACAAACATATTTCCCACATTTTATGTGTTCAGTTCTTTGATATACTTTGCTTTTTCATTATATAATTAGACCACAAAATATTCCAAACATGTCAGTTTGTAAATGTAAATGTAACAAAAAGGTACATGCCTATTACATTTCCAGTGCGTATAGAAAGTTAAATTTCAAAGCACCAGCCAGGAGAAAAACCTTTAACACCCACTGATAGCCACAGGAGTTGTGCAAATGCATGAAGGCTAAATTTAAACGGTAAAAAGCTTACCCTTCCCTCATAAACTGTCCTAGGTAAAGATCTAGTTGCAATGTTCTGCTAGTCTACCCTTTCCAGCCATTTGACCAGGTAACTGCACTGGATTTGGGTCTGAAGGTGACAGGCAAAACCCGCTAGCTTGCAGAACCAGGCAGCCGATGTCTGCAGTCCAGGATACCCCCCCAGTGCTCACCATTCCCATTCTGGCTTCACATCCCCTATGAATGTTGAGCTTTCAGGAGGCTGAGCTGTGGCAACTTCAGAGCAGACTTGGTCACCCACAGTTCACGTGGGAGGGCACCAAAAAGCTGCACAGGTGAAGTCCTTGAGAATGCAAACGGTGCTGTTCTTGGCAGGCATCCTCAGAGCTGACGAAGACGCCAGCGCTCTTTGAAAGCTGGACCTCCTGTGTGCCAACAGCATCAGCGCAGAAGTGACCCTGGTCAGTGTTTACCAGTAACATTTTCAAGGGAAGAAACTCAAGATTCTTGTCCTGCTTCCTCTATTCAGGGAGGTAAAAAAAACCCCAGCAAATATAAGAAACAGAAACAACAGCAGTTCTTTAAATCAGACTACCATGTATGTTAATTAGGAATTTTGTTCAGAAATGGCACTAATTAAGTACATACATTCTGACTCCTTACTTTCTTTTCTGAACACAGAGCAGACAACCCCAAATACATTCTCTGCTGACAACTACGAATGCATAAGAAGACTTCCACCATACCCTATTCTGTCTTATAGAACCTAGTGCAGAAATATGGAATTAATTAAAGAACACAAAGTACAGTAAGATGTCATCCTCTCCCATTTGTCCTCAGCAGTCAGCAGGTGGTGTGTCACATACTCAGCACTGCAGTGCGAAGGCGGACAAACCCAAAACTGGTCCCCAGACCGTAGGGTGCCGCAGCAATGTTTCTCAGGTGTAGTTGTGCAAATCAAGAGTTACACAAGGAAGACCCCTGACTTATGGGTGTCTGAGTTGAGAGCAAGCGTAGGAGTTACAGTCCTTTAATGGAGTTTCAGATCAATTTCTATGAGGGTAACATTTACAAGTGTTTGTAGGTTTTGGGACCCCTTCCTTGCTGCCAGTGCCCAGGAAGAGCTCGTGGTCTGTGTGTTGTGGCAGGGCAGGAGCACCTGCATCGCCCCACATACACCCAGCCCATGGCAGCTGCATCTGTGCAGATTCATCAGTTGCCTTTTCTTGGCACTGATTCGTGGTGAATGTTGTTCATATTCTATTCAGGTTCTCATAAGTTGTCCATCACATTGCTTTCTGTGAGCCCATTAAGCAAAGCTTATTTTACAGTCTGTGTCAGATGCTGAGTTTTTGCACATGTTATGGAAGCGTATTTTTTGGTTTGCTCAGTATGTGTGTGAATGATCCCATGTGCAATAAAAGGTTCTCGTTGCATGCTCTGCTTGTAACCACATTAAAGAGCCACATGTGTCTGCAGCAGTCAGGATGTGCGTTGTGGTTATTCTCTCTTCTGAGGCTTTTGTGGTTTGGGTTTCAGTGAATTTCTCAAGGTTTTTCTCTTTTTTTTTTTTGGTTGCCCATTTTGCACATGAAGGAATTTTTAATTATTGAAACCTTTTGTCCATACAGTCTTTCTGTGGAATAAAACTGTCTTGCACTGACCCAAAATTTCCTTGCTCAATGCAAGAAGGTGGATTAAATGGTTTCTTGAGACCCTTGCAGCATTTCATTTCTGTAGCTCTGTGTTTTTACTGCTGTTGGGGTGTGGGAGCCATACGGGAGGTGTTGATCTATGCTGAATGCTCGCCTGTGAATTATAGTCTGTATTTTGCCATCTGGTTGCCTGATAATTAGTCCATCTTTTTATCAAATGAATGGCACATGTCTTCCTTTCCTCAATACATATGCAAAACTATATATTTTGGAAAGGATTGTTTTCAACTTCAAAAAATAGCCAGAAAGCAGTGTCTTTCTGCAGTCACATGTATGTCCTCAGACAAACCTCACCCACGTTTGGACCTAGATTAGCCCCTGCATCATACTGTGGTATTATGCACTCCAAGTATTGGATTACTGATTACGTGATGTTCTGAATTTGCTACATACATATATATAAACTGAGAATTGGATGATATATTATTGTACTATATAGCTGCAATATGTAGCTATATTTTCCTACATTCAATAAATATAAGAAATACTGAGTTTGACAGCGTGTTCATTTGTCTATATCCTTATCACTGCTCCAGGTATATTTCCATGAGATCCATTCTAATGGGACTCCATGAGTGGGGACCCTCAGGAGAAGCAGGCTGAGCAGCAGGACAGCCTAAAGAGGACAAGGAGAGCATGAAGTACCCAACCTCAGCTCCTGTAGTACTGCTGCTAGAGAAATCTGTGGTTCATTATGGCATGTGGAATCAGGAAATCATGAATTCAAGGAAAATCTACCCCCTAAGCCCTGGGAAAAACTACGTTTTCTGAAACGTTTTTCTTATTTATCAGGAAGCCCTTGGAAAAGGTTGTCCAGAAGGAGATGGAAGGCATTTTCTCACTCTGTGGCTTGCCTCTCTATTTTGGGATGTTGGCTATCCAAGTCGGTACTTAAGAGCTATAATTCATGAGTCACTAGCTATGTATTAAATGCACAGGGAAAATCTCTTTTATTAATATATATTTGGAGAAAGATATTTTTTATTTATAAAATTGAAGAAGCTGTCTATTTTTTGAGAAGTTAAAAGTTTATTTTTTTAAATTTTTCAAGAATGCAACACATTCAAAATTAAAGGTGTGTGTTAGCTTGTGAATTATGGCAAATTATTTTTTCCTGTCTAGAAAGAATTTTTACCAGAAAATATATTCATTTATGCAACTTCCAACAGGTTGGCAACTGCCAAACTGCCTGAAAAGACAACCTAAGGGACTACTTCTGCTCAGTCACTGTGATTTCAGTAGTGTGAAAATCATCTGCTGGAAATTGGTTTGAGGCAACAATATCTGCCATCAAAAGGAAGTGAATAAAAATGTACCATAAAGTCAACGTTTCTCACACATCTCATGCATCGAATGAGACTTTTAGCTATAACCAATCTAAGCTGTATTCAAGTTGACAGTATTAAATATGTATAAAGAAAATTACTGTTTTCCTGAACTATCTGATCCTATCTAGTGGAAATGAACATGTATTAATTTTCTAGCAAATATGACTGTACATCCCCTTTCCTTTGGAATACCTTTGCTTTTCTACTGCCATTTGCATTACCATCTTTTGAAATCTAAAATATTATTTCTACAAGAAGACTCCATTTAAAAAAAAAAATTATCATGATCATATGGATCAGGGTAAACCCTTCCCTTCTCTTTGTAATATGTACATACTACAGTAGTAATAGTCATTCTTTTTGTCATTGACATCACTGACAACAAATGATGGCCAGAAAGGGAAATGACATTTCTGAAGAGATTTCCTTTTACACGTGTGAAACGGGTGTATGAAGGTAACACAACCCTTTGCCTTGAGTAAGCACTGCAAGATCAGCCTTTGGCTCATTTCAGGTTGATGCCTTTTATGCTGATTAAACTGCATCTCCATTTCTTCATTCTGCTCCAGCCTATTGTATCCACTGTTATCTCCCATTAACTGTGCAGATGGTAAGGTTTTGGGATAGGGCATGCTTTTTGTTATAGATGTGTACAGCGCATGCCAAGTAGAGGCCCTCATCTCCAGTTGGAATTGTAGGCATCACTGCAACACAAACAATATTCTTTGAAACAAATATTAACTCCAATAAAAATAATGGATATTTTCTTCCCAAGTTAGAAGAAATAAAAATTCATTCTTTTTATTTCTGCCCACACAGAAATGCACACACACAGATAAACACACATACACCAATACATTAGTCTAGATGAGGGTAAGATCTTCATCTTCCATAGATTCTATATTTGATTCACCTATGTAATCAGATAGGAAACAATAACCTTAATAAACCATAAAAGCCAAGTAAACACATCAGAAAAAAGTGCTCAGGATGCTACAGAAATAAAATAAAACGCTTATGTCCCCAAGTACATACAGATCACCTTTTGCTATGATCCCAACTACCACCACCACAATTTTATCTCTTTCTGCTGATGTAAAATGCCTCTTATCACTGAATTTAAATGTGGTGCCTAGAACATGAAACGAGACTTCCTAGAAAGCCAGTCAAGTACCCCACCCTACTCATACATCTTCTTGTGTCCTGGTCTTCTGAGTAATAGCATGTCAAAGCGATGAATCTTAATATGTGATATGGAGACAGAAGGGCACGGGCCTTTTGTGGAAGGCTTTTACAGAGCACTGTGCATGCTGCTGTGAAGCCTTTGCTCCCAGTTCCTTTGCCTGCACCTCTGCTCTCCGACCCCATTTCCCAGATGACCAGCTACCAGCAGGTTCTGGGCACAGGGTACTTACTTCGCTGACTTCAGGTTTTGAAATGTCTCTTTAGATCAGTATTTAGTTCTGCAGAGGTAAAAGCTTCTCTTATTTCCAGAGAGAGAAGTTATACTTGCAGAAAACTGTTTTGAAAGCTACGCCTTCCAGCATCCAATGCAGCCTTGGACAAACATGAATCTTTGGGTCCAAGTGTCTAAGCAGTTTTGAAAGGAAATTGGATCACTGCTTGCTCACGATATAGATCATATTGTATTAATCCTGTGCTTCAGGGCATTCACTGACTGCCTTTGGGCCAAGAAGGATTATTTTTTTCCTTTTCTCTCTTGATGTATAAATTGGCTCCTAGTTTTTTGGTTTGACTTTTGTTCTGCTCCTCTAATAACCAGCCAACTGGAAATAGGCCACGTGTCTAGACAGGATGTAAAAGCACAGTGCTGCACTGCTTTCGGTGCCACTTGAAGTAAGCTTATAGTTAAAGTGGTAGCCAGATTTAGGATCAGGAAGAATTTTTCCCCTAATCCAAGTAGAATGGTTAGGGTTTTTTTTTCTTGTTTTGTTGTGTTCCTCTACATTGAAGGACACAGGCTTTGTCCTAGATGTCCCATGAGTATGCAAAAAAAAAAAAAAAAAAAAAAATCCTGCTATACTGGAACTACAATATTAGCAATATCTCTTATTTATCCTGCTTCCTTTCTATAGGTTGTTATAGATCTTTTTTCTTTTTTCCTGTAGATACTGTTTGTTCCCGATAAAAACTTGGGCAGTATTATAGCAGGAAGTAGAATTCTTTTAGCCCATTCAGGGATCAGCTGCCTGCTAGTACAGGGAAATGGATGTGTTGACCTCAGTTGCCATTTCAGACTGATGTTCCTATAGAAGTTGAATCCCGCTTGCAGCACCATCATCACAGTTCACTTTAGATCCATTTATTGCAAAAGTGTCCGGCAGAGCAGAATTCAGGCTCTCCATACATAGATGCAAAATGGCAATCAGTTTTTCAAGGTGTGAGAATGAAACTCCAATAGCCAAGCTGATCACCTTTCTATCAGCTTATTTCTTAGAGTGACTGAAGGACATTTTTCTAAACAAGTGGTCATGAGCACTATGTCAGATGAGACATCCAAGCAGTTAAGAAAGAAATGTTTGAAGGCATATTCAGGTTTACTGAGACCTTACATTTAATCCAGGCAATTCTTTTAAAGTGTGTTTTCTGAATTGTATAAGATGCATGTAGCAAATAATTTGCTAAGGAAAAAAACCCAGTATGTGAAATGTGAGATCCTTGTCCTGTTCAAAATAAGCTTATCTGGTTGTAATCCTCTTGTGCATACACTTATAGCTCTGCACTGTGTTTTTTTCAGCTTAAGGAAGATTTCCCCCTTGGTAATTCAGTACAATGGAAATGGCAACGTAGCTGCTTGAAAGAGATTTAGTATGTGTGGATTTTTGACATGCGAATGTCCCAATTTTGAATACATAAAGTAACAGCTAGAATCAGTCTGAAAATAAGATCTTTCTGTTACGTTTTTGCTTCATAAACATGTCTATTTTTCATTCACAATCTTATTTTGAATTTCTGTCAAGTCTGGAAATATTTTAAGTAAATTCAGCTAAACAAAGAAATAACTTTTATTTCAGATAAACAGAGATCTCTGCTAATATCAATCCTGTGCAGGCTCTGGCTGGGACACCAGTCATTGTGTCTGTTTTCTGCAGCTAATGCCCATACAAACTCCTGGCAATTGCGTAAAGGTGTTACATTTTTAAAAGTCTTTTGGCAGAGGATTAGAATAATTAACATCAGGCACTTTGAAATACGTTTGCTGTTACATCATTGGAGTTGCAGATGTTCTCAAACATAAATCAGCACATTAAATAGACAGATACGTTTAATAAAAGCTAGAAGTCCATGGCACTTCTGAACTTCATCAAGGTATGGATTTTGCACCATACAGATTCTAACTGCTTTTATTCTCATTTTTAATGAACTCTGTAAAAATATGAGGCATCTTTTGGTTTCATAAAGAAAGGTGCAGATCTCTTATTGTAAACAATGGAAACTTATGCATGCTACCAACAGCACTACCCTGGTTTTGCTTCAGCCATGATATGGGATATAAAAGGAGTCCCACTTAGTCACTTAATATGACAGTGCAGAAAGTGCAGAAAGAACAGTGATCTGAACCTTTGACACCAATGCCCAACTTGACATCAACAGAAAGGGCTGACTGTAACAGCGATGAGCAATGCGCTTTTAGAAATATGCTTTAGATTAGAAACCCCAAAACATTTCCCTTGGAGCCTGTCATCTACAGCAAGAACCTGCAGATTGGCCTGGCAAGGAACAGGAACCTCTACCCCCTTTCTCATGAGGTCAGCACAGTGTGAGACCCGAAGACGTTTTTTCCTCCTTTAGGTACTGTGACATTCCCATCCCCAGCTTTGCTACAGCAGAAGTCTGCCTTTCAAAACACTATTTGCCACAACCTGTCATCTTTTAGTAAACCATTACGACCTGCAATACATCTCCTTTTTGGTTCCTGAGTTTTCTAAGATGGATGGCAAGCCTGGCACTGCCTCTTCCGCAGCATGTAACAGAGTACGTGGTGCATCATGCTGTGCTAATACAGGGCTATAAATCTGCATTTGCCCAGTAAATCCATGCCTGGCTGATAGTAGATATTATCCACAATATTTTAGGATGGCTATTATCATGGCTAGTTGCTGGCCTTGTAATGGCTACTATTTATGGAAATATGCCATTAGCCCTAAAAGTGTTTATCAGAAGTGATTAATAGGAATAATTGCCTGTTAGGTAAACAAGAAGTTACAGCAGCTTATGAACTGATTTCTAATGATTCACAGCTCCTGCACGTTCAGACGCAAAGGCAGAGATCAGACTAATCTGGTGGTAATGACAACACTTACATATTTTGTGTTGTTCTAATTTAATTTTTAAAAAATGCAGTAGGTGCATCCCTCCTTACTTCCCTGCTGCTTCCTGAACCAGGTCACAGAGCTCCAGAAACAGCACGGTGAGACCGAGCACCGAATATCACTGTCCGTGCCCCGCTTCAGACTGTGAACTGAAGTACCACTTTCAGCACATACAGTCTCAGGATGACCTGCTTTGCTCCCAGGACAGGATCGTTCAGAAACTGGAGACCCATGAGCCTAGGTAGTCCAGATATGAACTCAGGCCTGATGCACCCACCACCACCATTGCTGAATCCTTTTATGGCTCCACTTCCAAACTTGGCTGCATCAAGCTATTCCCTCCTTGGAGACCACCCTAGTGACCTTCATACCAGAGTTCAGCCTTCCAATGGCCAAACCGCAGGTGACTAACCCTGGCTTTCCCCTGTAAGCACTGTCCAGTACATAGCTAATTTGTATTTAGTACCAGAGGGCATCCAGAGTTCACATATATAAAATCCTTAGTTTCTTTACCTTAAAAAATCACATAATATCCAGAATTGTGACAACGATGAACAAGGGTCAATATAATGTCCCACTTTTTATTATGTCTTTGCCTTTGTTTAAACTTATGTTGTGGTTTAACCTCAGTCGGCAACTGAGCACCACACAGCTGCTTGCTCACTCCCTCTCACCCCGGTGGGATGCGGGAGAGAAACGGAAGAGTAAAAGTGAGAAAACTCATGGGTTGAGATAAAAACAGTTTAATAATTGAAATAAAATAAAATACTACTACTACTACTAAGAATAAGAATATACAAAGCAAGTGATGCACAACGCAATTGCTCACCACTCGCCGACCGATGCCCAGCCAGTCCCCGAGCAGCGGCCCCCCCGGCCAGCTTTCCCCCAGTTTATGTACTGAGTGATCTCACACATGGTATGGAATGTCCCTTTGGCCAGTTTGGGTCAGCTGTCCTGGCTGTGCCCCCTCCCAGCTTCTTGTGCCCCTCCAGCCTTCTCAGTCGGTAAAGCACGGGAAACTAAAAAGTCCTTGACTGTTGTAGGCACTACCTAGCAACAACTAAAACATCGGTGTGTTATCAACATTATTCTCATCCTAAATCCAAAACACAGCACTGTACCAGCTACTAGGAAGGAAATTAACTCTATCCCAGCTGAAACTAGGACAACTTAAAACACCTGAAGTTGGATCCTCAGGTTACAACATTTTAGTCCCATAAAATTCTGAAATGTAGCTAAAGGAAATTAAAAATATCATCTTAAATTCTTTATTTCTCTCTGCACTCTCTAAGCGGTCATTTCAAAACTGCCTGGGGCAAACCCCTTAGGAAAAGCAGACTGGCAAACGACCAGGGTTTCTTTTTGTTCTGATTAAAGTCAAGTTTGAAAAAAGTGTTGCATTCTACATTGTTAAGAGCAGGAGCTAGACATTAGGGTGTGTATTCATCAGGAACATCTATTTGTCTTAATTGCTGCCCAGCCACTTTAAAGGACATCTATTCTAATCCCTGTGATGCAACACCTGGGTTTTCCTGACACTGTATTTATGATGAGCACGTTATTCATCACATAAAACAGGGAAAACAAAGAGTCAGATTCTGATTTTCCTCACAGTGACATAAATCCACAAAGGCTAATGGAATTATTGTAGATTTATGCTCTGGTGAGTGCAGGATTTGGCCCAGCAGCTCTATAATTTCTCTAGTTTTCAGCATAGCAGGACAGCTATAAACACCATGTAAGTCCTGAACCATCTGGTTTCTCTGAGAGTGCAGGAGTTTTTTAGGGAGTTCTTTCAGGCTCTAATTGAATATGGATATTTCCTTCTTTCCCCATTCCTGCCATTGACTACAATGATCCCTTTCTTACAAATTTTAATTACTTCATGAGCTGTACAGAACTTGACTGGATGTTACTTCATTAAATTGAAGAGACTATATAAAAGGTTGAACTGATTGCAGCTCATGTGAAGAGAGGAAGCAAAGCCACAAGATCTTCATTCAGCAGAAAGGAAGAAAGATTTGTGGCAGCCAGGGACTGCTAGCAAAGGAAGGTCTTTGGAAGTAAAGGTGACACACAAGCTGGGATTGAAATTCTTGATTGTAAACCATCAGGGGAGTGATAGAGCATAGCAATAACTATTGCTGATAATAGGCACTCCCTTTTTGGAAAAACATAGCTGTATAGATCACATATAACCTAAATTACAAATGCTATTCCCTTTTGTGCAAACATATAACCAAGACTGCACAACTGGCAGGATTAAGAGAGAGAAAAAAAGAGGATTTTTTACAACAGATGTTGTTTCACAAACACGTCAAGACCACATGACTTTCTAGAGGTTCCTTGGGGAAGAAAAGAGACTTTTTTCCGAGCAGTTCACCAGTCAGAAAGCTTTTTGTCAGCTTGAGGAAGTGCTAAGGTTTAAAGGGCACTGAGCAGTATTGCAGAAATATTTGCCTTGTTTGCAGTTAGACCTGTAGCAGAGCTCCTGATGTGTGTCGTTCTTTCATGGTTACAGTAATGCAGGGGAGGCTGAAGGGATCGACAAGTTCTGGAAAGTCAATAGAGTGCTATAGCGTGTTAACCAATGTTCAGTCAACCAAACTCTTTGATTACCTCAGCCTGCCAGTGTTCTTTTTCCAGGATAAATTATCTGATGGCTCTGAACAGCTTTGAGTGACCTTTACCTTTAGGATAACTTTACCCTTCCATTGTTTATCTTCTAAAAAAGAAATGCTCTTTTCAGAAAGGAGACTTGCTTCTTAGAATAATAGCCATGGAGCATCTGGCACAAACTTTCTCAGAACATTTTGGAAGGTACATGATGTTTCACATGAGACCTATTTGGGTGACAAAACTAACACACCGAGCTCATCATCCTATATTAAGGAAAATCCTTTGTGTCAAAGGCAATATTCATGTGATCACTATGATATTTGTAATATATGAAATAAACCCTTAGCTTTCTAGCATGAGCATTTCACACAGCATGAAGCAAAGAAATTATATGTCGATCTTGGTTACCCTTGTAAAACATTACAGACTTTAGAAGTATGATATAAAAGTAGGAGCAGTGATTAGCCCAAAGTCTTTGGCATATCTTGTACAACAGTTTATGAAACTAGTTGTTTTCCTTTACATAGCAACTTTCATCAGTCTTTCATAGCATCCATACAATAGTTGAGTTATTTAGCGTCATTTTGTGGAGAGAGAGAGAGAGAGAATGGCAAAAACAAGTTAGAAAATTCATAAGAACCCACCTTATTGAGGAGGAGCGTAGCACACAGCAGAGCTCAGAGCTTTTGTTTCTTCCTGTAATCTTTTGTCACTACAACATTATTCTAAATATCACAAATACAAGTCTTTATTTTGAAAGCATACTTCAGTGAACTCCAGCAGTGCTACCTGTCCCAGCCAGTGCCGGACCTTCCTTTCAGGTCAGCCATACCTTTTGAGAGCCCAGCTGTTGAGACATCTGGAAGACAGCATCCTGAGCGTGAGACTCTTTCAATTCTTCCCTGCTGTGTGTCCTTCCAACATCCCCAATCAGTCCACAGGACCGACATAATCCAACTGTCTTCGGCTTTGTCCCCTCATTTTGTTTTGCAGCAGAACTGTGTTGGTAGCAAGTCACTGCTGATTTTGTATATTTTCTTAACTGAATGTGCATTAAAGAGTTTGAAAAAAGTCCGCTGTTCCAGTATATTGAATTAGGCTGGAGTATATGAGTGTTTTTCACAGTGGTATGCATTGGTAGACTAGAAATACTCAACAGAGATTGTGCTGGATAGTATTAGGAAATATGATGATTAGACGGCAGTGTAACTTTGTCTTTGAAGTTAAACATACAGCCTTATCTTTTTGAAAACATCATGCGGCAACCAATGTACATATATCTGCTTCTCAATTACTTGTGGGCAGATGACACAGTTGCTAATTGAATGCCTTGTGCCTTTTCTCAGTCACCCTCTTTCTCTCCTCCAGAAGGAGGACAATGCCACACCTTCCTCTTTTTAACAAAACTGAAGGGTACATGCTGCCCACACGAAGCCACAGTCTGCCCACTACTGCTTAAAGCTTCATCTCTTGTCTTCAGAGACCTACATACACATTTTTCAAAAGTAAATACACTACATATGCCGCTATAGCTTAATTTGTACTTTTTCTAGATTATCCATGCCTTTGCTGAATACAGGTTTTCTCCTCTGCTGCTCCTTTACGCTGGACAATTGATATGTAACCACTGCTCACTTGTAACATATGTTGGTTTCTCAGTGAACAGTAGTCTCCCGGGGAGCAAATGGGACTGTACAGAATCAGCATAAAGAGGGAGGCCACAAGGAACCCCTATGCTCCTTCATCTGGAGGCACTTGCTCAGGGCCCCGTCTCTCTTTTGCCTCTGGAAAGCCATAGCACAGATTAGCCGTGACATGTGGGAGATTTCAGTCCCTAGTTTCATGGTGGTACATTTTTATCCATTTGTATTTGTGTAAATGTTATAGGTTGAGCAATGTTAAAGAGGAGTGTTTGAAAGCACTCCAAAAAGGTGCTGGCAAATGATGAGCTATGTTCTTTATTGCTTAGCTGTTTCGAAAACCTCCAGAGCTTCTCGTTTCTCAGTTTGGAAATGTAATATTGCTTTATGTTTGTTATCTTGGCTCTTCCAAAACACTTTCCTTCTTCATCTTACTTTTGCTAGGATTTAAAATTTCATAGCTTTGTTTATATGTTATATTTCTGCCATTGAATGTAAATCTTGTTCTGTCCCTCCCAAGATACTTCCAGATCAGATTTTATGCAAAACAGTTTTTATCCCCTGATTTGCTTTGCAGATATGATAAGCCCAGAAAAGTTAGAACTATTTTGAAAACAGAACAGAAACATTTTCCTTTGCTAGGACCTTTGCTTTGTAAGATGTATTGAACTGGCTGCAGCTGATCAGGGTATCATCTCTCCCCTCACACACTCACAGATGCTCAGCTCTGATCTGTTGGCGTAACGTCACAGACAGTTGCACCCTAACCTGGTTCTGTCAGTATGGCTTGGGCTAGGAGAAACATTATATTTAAGCATTTTATTTTTTTGTTTTAACCTGGATCATCCAGATAGACTGCATCAGAGAGCAAGGGAGCAACTCCTTGCATAATCATATCATTAACTGTTTAATCCAGGCTTTCTACAGAAGGAAGGAATCATTCAAGCAACTGGGCTTATTGAGCCAGCGTGAGTTGCTCTAGCCCCGGCAATAGGAAATCTGCTGGAGGCAAGGAGAAGATAAAAAAGCTGAGAAAGTTGAAGTGCTCAGCTCTGATCTGGACTAGGTTAGAAATAGTTTTGCTCCACAGTAAAGTAGCAAGAGCACATCTGATCCCATGACACTAAACCCGCTTTCTGCAGGGATTTTTTTTTTTTCAAATTTCAGTATGACTAAATAATTAAATTACCTTCACAGAAACTGATGTAAAGAAATCTGAAGGGGAGTTATGCCACCCACCCCCCCCACCACCCCAATAATCCTGTATTGTAACAGAATTTAGTGCCAGCTTTGAATATGGAACAATTACTCCTGTTTCTTAAGAGGTAGAGCTTGAAATACTGTTATCTGCATCAACACATTTATTCAAATCAAGAAGATTTTGTGTCAGTGTTTTCTATATAAGACTCTGAGGGTTTTTTGTGACTATGCCAATGTGTTTTCCACCTGGAGAAAACGGTCTCAAACAACAAAGGAACAAACTAATAGAAAGCACATTTTGAAGACCCTAGTATCCTGAAACTTATTGCTCTGCTAATTAGATGTTTAGTCTCTGCTCTGTGTTTTTTTAAGATCTCTCTTCATTTACTCTCTCTCTACATAAAACCTTCTCGTCATATTAAGTAATTATAAATAGTGCAATTGGCTAGCCTCTAATTAGGGGAGGAAAACACTCAGTGATGTGTGAACTACAGGTTAATGTAGAGCAGTCTGCAAATCACTCTGCCCAGGGCTCAGCAGACTGTATTATACTCTTTAGGCAATGGCTTTATAAAGCCTGCGTAACATAATGAAATCAAACCAGTGTATCATTACATGCGTATTTGTAATTAATAAGAACAAAACAAACATTCACTGAGCAAATCAGTGAAGTGATGTGCTGTTAAAACACCACATGCCTGAGGTTTAAGAGAAGTTTTTTATAATACTGAACATTTAGTATGTAAAATGAATGTGCAAAAGAGCTGAAAACAGCAAAGAAACAAAACGTTTCTGAATTTAATATCTCCCATTGTATTAAGACAAGATAATGTAAGTTACTTAATAATTCCTGGGGAATAGCTACTTCGTTATCTCACCAATTAATTGAATCTTACCAAGGAAGAAATAATTGCAAGTTAAAAGAAACCAGCAAAGGCTGTACATTAATGTTACATCTTAAATGAGTGAAATGCCTCATTTCACTTCTACTTTCTAAAGGGCTAAAACCAGAACCCTAAGGTGTAGACATAATTTTTGGGGTGGGGGGGGGGGGGGAAATGAGTAAAAAAATGCTTTGTGTTTCATTACTGGGATCCTGCTCCCGGCAATGCCTGAGATGAGTTCACGTAGGAGCGGATTTTGTGCACCAACCCGGCAGCAGCTGAAACAGCTAGTAGGCTGTAGGCTTTGTTTCTTCTTTCAGGATTACGATTTTGTTTTGCTTTTGTTTTATTCTGGGCCATTTGACAGGTATCATGCCCTCCATATGTTTTTTTGCTAAGGAACTTCCTCTTTACAAATCAAGGAATTACTTCAGCGCCTCAGTTTCCCTTTTGGTAATAATTTCCTTCCAGCATTTTGAGATTTACAGCCAGAGCTGGGTATTGTTACCAAGGACTCAATTCCTGTGTCTGGTTTACAGAGATGGGGCTTGTCCAGGCAGCTGGTGGGGCATCCAGTGAACCGAAAGCAGCTGGGGCAAATTACTTATGACCTTTGAAAAGAATGCTTGTTGGCCGTGATAATTCCTTACTTGGTTTTCCCCTGCAAAGCTCTGTCAGAGTTGTGACGGTGCCTTGTTTGCTATAACTGTTGATGTTTTCATCATTCATTTACCATAAGATTAATTATTTTTTCAGCCTTGATTTTAATGATGACTGGTGGTGATGAGTTCCACTAGTGTTTGTGGTGTCACTGACCCAGTTTTGAACCCTTCTTCTTCCTGTTTATATCTCTGCTGAGGCAAGCTGAGCAGAACTGAACACAACATTCCAGGAAAGATTGATTTACACAATATTAGATTACTTTCAGTTGTATTTCCTACTCTGTTTCTTCAATATTCTAACTTTGTCTGCTTTTAGGACATCACATTGGATAGCAGTGACTCCGCTGACCTGTCCTCCATGGTGCAAAATGCTTTTTTCAGTGCTGATACAATTCATTTAATATTCAGCCACACCGTATGAATAGTTAAGTACCTTTCTTTCAATGTACATTGCATTTCACTTCTTAGCTTTTTAAAAATATTATGGCTCCAAACTGTTTTTTTCTAATATTACCTAAATTTAAAGCACAAGTTATGCTCTCTCATTTTGCTATCTGAAAAAGGAAATTTGTTAACTGTTTCATCTTATGCCTCTTATCTGATTTCTGATTCAGGATAATACTTTTCCTCTTGCTTCAAACCATAGTGTAATGACCATATGGCTTATTTAACAGGGATTTCATTAGAGAATATGCGAATCTCCATGCTGATTATAAACAACAGGGTTTTTAACCGTTACCTCAGAGTCTGCACACAGGGAATTCTACTGTATTAGAAAGGTATGGTTTTTGTGTGCACCAGCTTTTCCTCTATAGGGCATTTATAACGCCAGTACTGAAACATATTACAGACATTCAATATTTCACAGCTTGAAATATTTTATTCAGTTCACCTGGCACTGAAACAAAGCTTATCCCAGATAATTTATTATGCTTTCTTTCAAATGTTTCCTACACCCCAGCCCTCCATATCATTGAAGTACCACAGTAGCTGATTCTACTGTAAGTTCAACATTCATTTTAAATTCCTGGCACTACTCCCAGTCGAGCTATGTTAATTTGCAGCAGCTAAAAATATGGCCCAATAGTGCTGTTTTGCTGCATATCCCCTCCTCCCCAAACAAAACACAGCTTACAGAATACATTTGTCATATATACAATGCTATTTAATAACACATTGACAGAGAATAGTATGATATCTAGAATGCTGTGATGAGTGCCTTTAATCTATTTCAATAACTGCTTACAGAGCAGTTTGATTGTATATACCTGTTTGATTTTATATAAAGCATGTTAATAACACTTCCCAAACTAAATTTAATAGTGTTTCATTACTCCTGGCTTTTTTTCTCCTGCTTTGGAGGCAATAGTAGAAAACATCAGGTATACCATCTCAGCATATCCTAATTATCAGTGTTCCAAAGTCAAAATAATGTTAATAAACTGGAAAGTTTCACCTGCTGGAAATCACCTTGTCAGGAATGGTTCGTCATTGTGGTAGGAGCAAAGCAGCATCCTAATGTATTACAAAGAAAGGAAACCTGGGTCAGGAAGCAAAAGAAGACCTCAGTTGCCTATTACGGTCTCTACACAGGTCAGCCCTCAGCTCTGTGAAGACTCACTGTGTTGAACAGATGCCATCTGTGTGTGGGGCCTGCCTAGTCAGAGGATACATATTTAAGTACTTGAATCCGTAGACAAGTATAAAACTCGCGAGTAGAAATAAAAAATACTGATGAGGACCAGGAAGAAAACTAAGAAAAAGAACTTCACAATTAAAATAAATATATACACTTTTGTTTTTAAAAATAGACAACAACAAGAAGAAGAAATCTAATTATTTTGGTGAGTACCTATTCCCAGTGTGGTCCATTCCTATTCATTATTTAAACCTTTGTACATTCTTCCCATTGATGGTCTGGTGATTTAAACAGATGCCTGAGTTCCCTCCTGAACAGGACAGTCTTCTTGAACTGGGACTGAGTAAATGTCATGTCAATATGAAATGAGATCTTTCACGGAGAAGATGAAGCAGTATTTAGCTTAAACATATTGAATTTTGAAGTAGGATGACTCTCTGTTAAATATCAGAAGGTGCACTATTAAGGAAAAATAACACAAATATAAAAAAATATACTCTATATGCATTGCTGACACTTGACTCAAAATCGTCCTGAAGTTCACTCTACCTAGGTCTTGGTGGTGAGCATGGGAAATTCCCAAAGCTGAGTAAAAAGCAGAAGGCCTGAATGCCTTTATGTAACAGTTTTGCAGTTGGAAACAGCATCAGAGAACAAAATGAATCATTCATCCTACATGGAGAGAGAAGCAGAGGTAAATTCAGGTTTTCAGGCTAAGAACTTTAGGCGTGTCATTAGAGGTAGCAGAGGAAAATGCCTCACAGGTTTCTGTGGAGGTGGTAAATCTTCTATATTAAAGGGGAGGAGAAGTTAATTCCTGTGCTTCTGGCTGCAAAATCACTGCCTCAAGGACAACATCATGTCTAAATCCTGCCCTTTGGTCAATCTGTGTAGCACAAAGTATTAAAAAGAGAAGCCTACGTAGTGCATGTGAAGAATAGCCTAAACCACATATTACTAAAACAGACTGGAGAGATACTCCAGCAAGCATTCAAATTAGGTTAGATCCTTGCTCACGTTTTCTTTCTCACCACCCATCATGCACCTATTTCCTTTGGCTGTTTGAAAAGTCAGTGCACTTTCTCACAGCAGTACTCTGCAGTCTTCACCTCATGAGAGATTTTGCCTGATTACTGGTAAGACCTGCAACATGGAGAACTGACATGCTAGAGAAAACATTATTCTAAATCTGATCAATTGTTGCAGGACAGTGCACAGCTATTTGTAAAACATGCATCTTGACTTAGCAAGGGTCTGAAGTTCAACAGTAGCGTACTCCGTGTACAATAAATTGCAACGCTCCTCGTATCTCTTGGACTTTCCCACAGCATCATGGGATAACTACTGTGCTTATTGGGCACTCTCTCCATGCTCTGCTCACTCCCACAGAAGTTGGTACTGCTGTTTGTATTCAGTGACTGTCCTTACCCCACTCACCAAGCAATACTCCATCTTTTCCTGCGGACTTTTACAAAACATTTACCAACAAACTGAATTCTCTGTCCTTCACGAGCCTGCGTTTTCAGCCGTTCTTATAGTTTCATCCTCTTCCTCCACCCTTGTACGCGATGGCTTGTGAAAGTGCCTTGCCTGACTCTTATGCTTCTTTATGGTACCACAGACAAGCTAAACCCACTTGCATTTTGATCACATTGTTTAACCACTTACTGGCTCTTTCATGGTCTGGAGAAGTTTAACCACTACTGCTTTTAAAGGGTCCCTCTGTCATTGTTATTCCTTCTGCATTTCATCTTCACCAATATTTTTTGCTTTAGTCCTAAACTCATTTCCCTAAGTCATCCTGGTACAGCTGCCCTCCCCCAGGAGTGTACAACAAAGCTTACAGGTTTCATCCGAACTCTTCCACAGACCTCACAGTATATGAGGTCCTAACAGACTTTAAAATAATCATTGTAAATATGTAAATACAGTGTGAAAATGTTCAGTTGGGTCTCTGATAGTATTTGGAGATTATTTCAATGATATAAAGGTAGTTGGGATATGGTGCCATTCCCTGGACTTTTGTTCACATATTTTCCTCCAGGTGCAATAGCTATATTGCTGAAACTTGCATTCAAGTAAGGATTTAAGCAATTAAGTCTTCTGTAGTGTAGAACATTACCTGAAAATATCTAAGCTACTTATTAAGGTAGGTTCAAAGATTCAACCCATCTGTCACCTTTATGCAGATAAGTCAAGAGGAAGCCAAAATTTGTTTCAAAACCTTCTACAAATGCTGACAGGAGCAAAGACTTCTGAAAGTGCGGTGAGAGCTGATGGAGAGGTAAAAAGCTGATCTCCATTCAAGACTGCATATTAAAATATTAATGAAATAGTTTCACCTCATACTTAGTCCTAGATCCAGGACCCACAGTGTCTCCTGAAAACTCCTAGAAGAGTTTGTTCCAATGTTATTCCATGTTTTTATCAATGAACCATAGAACATATGGTTCATATCCATAGAATAAAGATGCCATCAAGATGGGTGAGGCAGTAAACAATGAGATTAGGGACAAGTTATTGATCACAGTCTAGCAAAACGTACTGTAATACAGGCAAGTGCTGTGTAGTGTATTTGGGTACAAAGAACACCGGCTGTGCTTACAGGGTGAGAACTTGTTGAAGAGGTCGCTAGAAAAACCCAAGTGCCTCTTCACTGACCTGTTTCAGTGTTGTGACCATGTCATTTAATAAGATGCTTGCATATGAACCAAGGGTAATACTAGAATAAGCTGGGAAGGCACTTTGCCTCTCAACACAGCATTGCTAGGACCAGTACTAGAACCCTGTTTCTGACTCTTGACAGTCCCATTTGAGTAACAATGTGGAAACTGCAGAGCGTACAAAGGGGCCCAGGAAAAAATGAGGTCACGAAAGACACAATTTATGATGTGGAGACTGAGGAGTAGTACTGGATTTTTTTAAGATCTGATCCATGAACAAAGCTTTTGTTGACATAGTGGTGGGTTTTCCAGTCTTGCAGGCAAAGGCATTGGAACATCCAATAGATGGAACTGAAGATAAAGGGAGAAAAAAAATCTTTGAACCCTAAAATGAGATGTAATTTCCTAGCTGTGAAGGTAGTTAAACATTGGATCAGCTTATCAGGAGGCTGTAAGTTCATCACACCCTTAGGTCTTCAAGAAAAGATTGTGTGCATTCCTATAAAATGTCCTTTAATCCAGCTTCTGAGCAAAAGTCTGCAGACAGAGAAGGTCAGATCAACTGATTATATAGGTCCCTACTGGCCATCATCTCCATGAAAGTAATCTGTGAAGAGCTGAGATTTAATTAATCACATTTTTAAACTAAAAGCTTTTTATTCATGTTGAGTTTTGCTTCTTTCTTTTGTTCATGAGAGTGATTGCCAACTCCATAGAGAAGAGTTTACAGTAAATACGAGTAAGAGCTCGGCAATAATAGTTTAGAGCTGAAGTATCATTTTACCATAAACACTTAGTGCGGAGCCTGTGGTGGAATTATGTCATTTGGAACAAGTAATGCCTATAATCCACTTACTCCCTTCATTTTTTTGTTCCTTTTAGTATTAATTCAAATTTTAATAGTATTGGAAAAACACAGCTGCTTCTTGTAGGAAAGATAGTTATTTTCTCTATATTTACAGAAATAATTGATTCAGTGAGATGTAATATATAAATCTGGTTTTTAAAAATGAAATTATATAGTGAACCATGTTTGTCCAAGCTGTTTCCAGGGAAGACATGTCATTAACCCTTTTTCTCATCCTGTGGGTGGTTTTGTTCCAAATGTGATTAAAAGCCTACTGTCAAGTTTTAGACATGAGTATTAATCTTCATACAAATTGCTCAATTCCATTGCGGAAGTTTCCCACATTGTGTTCTGTGTGATCTGGAGCAGAACTTTTACTGATAGATGTTCATGCAGTGACTATCAAGGGACATTCGTGAACAAAATTAAAGCCTAAAACAAGAGAGGAAACACATGCATATATATTTATACATCATAGCTATTTTTTCAAAGAAATTATTAAGGACTTTGTGGTTCAATAGAAAACTATCTGTAGTTCAATATAAAATTATCTGATGACACATAGAAGTAGTATCAGCAGGATTTTGGATAGTTATCTACATGTAGGTGGCAAACCATGAATCAGTCACACAATTCATACAAAACTTATGTCTGCAAAATTCTTACACCCCCTGCAGAACATATGATGTTGGGAGATGTCACATACATTACGGGGGGGGTGGGGGTGGGGGGGAGGAAGCACAATATTTAAGGGAATTTTTAGAAATGCTACTGGAGCTACTTTTCATATCCTTCTCCTTATAAATTGAGATGATTTATCTGTAACAATGCTGCATAAAATATCTGAAAACAACCTACCTTATGCCTTCCAAGTGCATTATCTGGAGACCTAGGCAGACAACTAGCTATGGGTTCCATTGGTAGGCTGCAGATTTCTTGTACTCAAAAGGATAAAGCTTCTATTTCTGGGCCAGTAATGTCATGAGATATTACACTTTATTCATGGAAAAACTGTTATAATTTTATGTACAGAAAATCTGCTACTGAGATTATGATATTTGCCGAGTATCTTTTTTATGTGTGTTTGTAGACAAAAGCGTTTGCTCTGGAAAGAGTTGTTATTAGCTAATACCAGAAACAAACTAAAATATGTGTGGCTATATGTTTGATTCTCATAATTACTAAGGCTGCAATATAAGCAGATATGATTTACATTTACAGGTATGCATCTTTGGAATGACACCATGAAAGACTCTTAAAATTATTCCCGTACGTAGACCTACCTACATCTACTCTAAACACAACAAACTCAAAGAAGATGAATCTTTTGTGGCATCTACTGGGGTTTTACAACTTAGTTCCACTACACAGTAGAATGAAACTAAAACCTTTCAAAGAGATTCATTAAAGCATATTTGAGTGAAAATATTGACAAATCCAGCAAGAAGATAGATGTCTAAGCGGTTAGGACATGGCCCAGCATGTGGGACCAAGCTTCAAATCTAGATCTACATGCAGTGAGTGAAAGTTCTGTAACACAGATAATCTTGAAGCAATTAAAAGGCCTTGGCTGGCCACCTCCCACTTCCTGGGGCCAGTACTTTAGTGACCCTACTGCTAAAATCTTTCTCTTTCTCTCTCTCTTTTCTGTTTAAAATTGTGTTGATACAACTTTGCGAAACATTTGCATTTGATAAATTGTCATTTATTAAAAAATGTCCCAGCCAGTTCTAACACAGATTTTCTTCATAGACTCTACCAAAAGCAATAAAGAAATTCCTCTACACTGCATTAAACGTCTCCCATCCACACTTAACTTACATACGTGCCCTGTTCCAAGACCTGCACTAACATCAGTGATACTCGCCCAGGAGCATGAAGATTCTGCAGTGCCCATCCTCTTTGAAGACAGAACAGTCATTTCACCTCTTGTTGCAAAATGCAGGGAACTAAATTAATCGATGATTGTCAGAGAAAAAAGGAGGGGTTCGGAGAAGGAAAATAAAACTTTCTTTTCTATGATTTTTTTTAAATTACATCACAGCAAGATCTTAAAAGTGTCTCATATATAAGATATCCAGATAATGATTGGAAACTATTTATATCCCAGCTTCCCCATCACAATGGAATGCTATATGAAAACACAGTGATCAATATTAATTACTACAACCCCACTGTGCACAAAAAAATACAAAGCACAATAGTGTTACAAAAAATTCATACAAAAAGCCTCTAGAGGCACTCCAAAGGCAAAATGAAAAACCTGTAAAATCTAAGCAACTTTTGACAGTTTAATTCAATAGGTGACTTTGCTACTTTGCACAGGTCTTGGAGGAATGCTCCAGAACGTGGGCTCTTCTGGTGAGGGCACCTTCCCCCCCCATGTCTCCCATGTGTCTCCCTGTGCTCTCGGCAATTGCAGCAGCAATGCTGGGGATTTGGGAAACTGGTACAAGCAAGAGCAGCCCTGAGGCTACTGTGTTGAAACTGGAAAGTAGATCACCACACAGCTGGTCTAGGACCAAGCAGCACTGACATGGCTTACAGCCACCACTGCAAACTGTTCCTGAATTATACTTTTGCCCTTCAAGTACCAGAAGAAGATTTGGGCCATTAGCTCCTATTCTGAGATAATCAAGCTGGTTAATAAACTTCCCAGACTCAAACATCAGAATTCTTAAAAACACTGTTTTATAATTAAAGAGACTTTTGAAAACAACTGTTTCTACACAAACTGTGTGCATGACTCCCTTCCCCCCAGACATTAAACATGCTATTTTTAAGTACCTTTGCATATCCTTTAAAGCCATAGAAAACTATCTGTTAATAATATTAAATACTATCCAAAGAGCTATACTGCAGTAAATACAACTTTTCCTAATACGGTAGGATTCCTCTGCTTTAAGCAGCCTTCTTTGCATCTTTATGGTACTGTAACTCCCGGTGTTTGTCTAATAGCAAGTGTATTAGATCTGGTTAAATGCCACAAGTACGGCTTCAGTGGAAAAGACAGCATAATCTCACAGTGCCTAAGGGATGAACAGCTTATGCAAGTGGGTTTGCCCTTGAGTAAATCATTACATTCTTTCAGTGCCCTACATATGTATAGATGCATAGTTATGTCTGGAGAGTAAAATACCCTCTTTTAAACTTCAAACACTGCAAAAGCTACAACCACGTCGTTCCTCCTTCGGGAGTCTGTTGTTCCATGTGTGCTAATGTGTAGATCTTGGACCACCATTTTCTCCATTTCCTTTCCACTCCCATCTAATGTGAATATGAACATGCTGGCAGGGCTCAGTACTTTATTATCCAATATCTATATGGAATCTTCTGGTAGATTTTTAACGGTGAGCTCCTCAGAAAAATTAGCAGCTGTTTTGTATACTTGTTCTGTGTACACTGTCAATCTGGTAGGTGGTAGGCACCGAGTACTCTCCACTGTGGATCATGTATGGACTACAGTGGACCATATTCTGATGGAGTACTGCAGAAACAAATGATATCTCACCCACCTTAACCCACCTAAGAGTGGAGATCCAGTCTGAATTAATGATGCAATCTCCCTAAGAAATCACTGCAGACAAACAGGCAGTTGCGGAGGCAGATTCAGATCACACTAAAACAGGTATCTGAGACAGATGAGAAAAACTGATCCCTGGAGATACCTATATGCCATCACTGCGCATAGAGAGAGCTGAAATGATTAGTCAGGACCAAGCATCTATCTTCCAGATGGTCTAATGTGGGTGAGATGAATCCAACCTTCGCCTTCCAATTCAGATGTTGAAATGATTAAAAGACAAACACTTCAGTGCAACAAACAGAGAGGTACCTCAGATGGCATCTTTAGCTCCTTCCCTTAACTCTGTAGGGAGCTGAAGAACTTGCATGATGGAGTGAGTGATCCTGAATGCTGTGCAGGGAGATGCCAAGGACTAGCCCACAGGAAACCCCAGGCACAGGATGTGTCTGAACAGGCTCTTCTCTGATCTCTTGGGGGAATAGGTGCCAAACTAGGAATGAATTAGAGGATAGGAGGCAGCAATCACTCTGCCTGGTAGGATAAATATTTGGTCTGGAGAGAGCTCTATTCTAAGCATTCCTCAACCTAAATAGTTTCCAATCCACCTCCTGACTGTGGGCGGTGGCTCTAATGATATGATTGTGGTGGGGTTATTTTCCAGCTCCATTTTTAAGCCGGGCCACTGTGCAGATAGGAATGCAAGATGTGAAGGGGTAAAAAGAGCCTAAATAGGAGGAGTACGGACTTAACCATGCATAAGTCTCAGTCCCGTTGGTTAAGACCCAATCCCATCCCTGCTCCCAGGTGTCCTCATGCATTTTCTGTTGAAGTCACTGGATGAAATACAGGCACAGAACTGGGAGCTTGGATCGGAACTGGTAGTCCTGGTGTCTAACATCAGAAACAAAACAAAAGCACTCTCAGACCTTCTTTACACAGCTGGGAGGTATCAAAAAGAACAATTCTATGACAATTATGACAGACTTGGTAAAATTCAAATAGAATTGATATAAATATTTTTTTCTTGTCACTCTTTTGCGTTAAGGACTCACTTTGGGTCCAGTAGCTGGGCTGACAATAGCTCTAATAATGACAAGTTTGTGAAACAGGAATATCAGGTGCTTCCTGACCCTGTTCGACATATATGTTTTTGGCATACAAATCCCTTCAGTAATCTGGGAAGCACCCAGATTACTGGGTGGTAAATCCTTCCCAGCTGCATTTGCCTGAGTCTTCTCTCACCCCACCTCTTTTCATCCCGTCTTTCCTCCAAGCCTGGCCCTGGGAGCGCACAAGTGCTGTAACATCTGTTTCCGCAGAGAAAGGCAATAGCACCACTGATGTGAGAGCCCCGACGGTCTCCTTGTCCTATGCCATGGCCCTGTATGCATGGCAAAGCAGAAATTTTTGAAAAGACTCTTTAGGATAACAGAGGAACAAGGAAAGGATTTTGCTTGAAACAATGTCCTGGAACCTTTCAGAAAAAGAAATAACTCAACCCAGAAGCACACCATTATACATGACAGCCTGTCAGATAAGTAAAATGGTACAAAAGATACTAATATAACAAAAGGCAATGGAATGAAAACAGAGGCCCAAGAAAATCAACAACCGGAGCTTAGAGCCCAGGTCCTCTGGTGCCTTTGAACATCTCCCACAACCCCTATTTAGCAGTGAGAAGAGGTGGCAGTTCAAAGAGCAACGCTAAGCTGCTTCACCAGATTCCCCAAGAGAGCACTGTGGAGCACTAATGACAGTAAGATGGTGCTTTCAGTGATACACCATGAAGTTTGTGCTTTAGGGTGTTTGTTTTATGCTCTTAACTTTACATTAAGGGACTTAAAGCAGACAAGGTCTTCAGGGCAAGATGGTATCTGGATGTGTGTTTTATCATGCCCATTGCTGTAGGGCCTTAAAGATAATATAGGTCTCTAAAAACTACTGCACCATAAATTATCTTTAACATTTTCTTCCCACTGTGACCCTCACCACCACCTTATAACAGATCAAAGTATGTTATAAAATAGCTGACCATTTCAAGCATTCATCTTCCTCTGTTGATGGATTGCAGAGCTTGTATCCAGAACAGGGCCCCACTGTGAACCAGCTTACCCAAGGTAACGTGACCCATTTGAACTCATCTTACTAAACATTACAGATCCGGCTGAAGTACCAGCTCAGATGGAGTTATATTCTCAAGACCTAAATACTGCTCATTTTACTCCTTGCCAGTGGAACCAACAGAGACTTGCTCTGATTCTGTAGCCCTTTGAAAGGCTAATTTGTGGAGTAAGCTCAGCTGACAACAATATTTCTTTCAGATCTCATATCACCTTATTCAAAATAAGAAGTACACTTTGGTCTGAAGGATAGAGAAGGTTTCCAGGCACAGGGAGGAAACGACTGAAATGAAACAGTGGGCTTTTAAGTCACATTGTGCTTGAGCAGGATTATAATGCTCTCAGGGCTGTGTCCCGAATCCCTTCTTCAAACACTTCAACATAATCAGCTTTTTAGGCCTTTCAGCTCCATGCCAAATGGCAATAATGCCAACGCTGTCCACACGAGCAGAATCACCTCCAAATAAGACATAACAATATTGTCATCACACCACTCCAATAACACTATGCGGCAATAAGGAAATCGGGTTTCTTTATCCTGCATTGGAAAAGAGTCTATCTTCATGCTCCTGTTAAAAGCAGGGTTACCAAAGCCACAAAGTGAAAAAACAAAAATGGGAAATAAGCTTTTCATGTTGCCAAAGACCAACACCCCTGCCATAGGAGATCCTGATGTTTCTGGATACAGCAGTATTACCAGATTACCATGTGACATTACTACACTCTGGAACCTACTGTTCTTGCTGGGTGGGTGCACAGGGAATCGACAGAGGCTTTATCCTGAAGACCTCTGTACAGACATAACCTAGAAAGCTTCTCTGTGATTGCTTCCTGACATGCAGTAATTGATTATGTTGACACTTCCAGTCCCTCCAGGGCAATGTTAAACAGTTCAATGGACACCATGGTGGTGTAAGCTGAGCTGGTAGACTTTTCCCTGGAGTATTCATAGGTAGCTAAGAGGTGAAGAGATAAGAAACTGGTTTCTCAGCTATATCTGGGAAAAATTCACTGCCTGGTCACTCAGTTGGATGCTGGTCTTGTTTAGGCAGCAACTAAAAAAATCAGTGACTTTTAGCTGAGGCTGATGACCAGCATCCTGCACTCCTCTGCTAAGCTGTTCTCCACTGATAGCTTACACTTGCAGGCCACAGACAGCAATGCTTCGCATAGCTAATTACCAGCTCTAAGTTGGCAATCAGCTACTGAAATGGAGTAAAGATCAGCAGCCTGAACCTTGTCTCAGCTGTCACTGGGACTTTAGCCATGAACATTTCAGCTGCCAACAGCCATCAATGATTCCATATGTACAGTAAATTTACGGTATCAAAGGCTCTGTCACACTTTAAAACAAGGGTATCACTGGCATTAGAGGCAAGAATGGACCGCCTGGGCCATCACCGATAATATCATGGCTACTCTGATAATTATCATGGGCATTGGCAATTCACTGTGAGATGGCAGCTCCCTTACATGGTGTGTGTTGGAGAGGTTTGGACTACAGAGCTCCACCTTTGCATCTTGGGCAAGCACAAGGAGAATATTTGTCTGCGACTATGAGGACAGGCTTTCCGTAGCTTGCTAGTTATGGATGAAAAGCTTATGTGCAAATAGACATGTTCTGACCAAGCCTGAATTAGAGCTCAGCCTCATAAGTCATAGAATTACACACACATACAGACTTCAGGAAATCAATACAGATCAATTCTCTCTTGTCTTTTATTTAGATATCTGTAAACTGACCAGCATAGTTGTGCAGGCTACAGCTGTTTTTTAAGAAGAAAAAAAAAAAGGTCTTTGTAAAAATACCAATTCATTAGAAACTCAACTTTTCATAGGAACAGACCGCTTATGACAAATTTCTTGCCAGAAAACGTTTGGGTGGTTTTTTTTTTTCAAATCCAGAATGAAATTCCTTTTCAAAATGAGGAAAAAACCAGAACTTCCTCAATACTGTAGCAGTATTAGCCTTTTGGGGACAGGTTGGCAGCCCAGGATCAAGTCCTGCTTCTGCACAAAGCACGGGTCTTCAGCATTAGACTTTGCTGGGATGGTTTATTTTACTAACACAAAATAGCTTTCAAGAGATTTGGGCTTGTTTGGATACAGAATAATAACATTTTTTAAATGTGGAAGAGTTCTGCAGAATGAAAGAACAACTCTCAGCCTGCTCCACTCCTGCAATTCAGGTCAACAACTTGTTCGCCAGAGCACTGCCACAACACGAAAAAATACTGGAAAATAAAAAGATGTAAGTGACCCTCTCTGAAGAGTTCCTGACAATTTGAGCTGAATCTCAGTACAATATCTTTATCACAATACCATACTTCCTCTCTGAAACTGTCACTGTCACTATAGTAACTGCCATATTAAAAAAAATTCCCCTGCTAATCTTGAAATATGAATATATACCTAAAATAGCCATGCTTACTGAACCAGTAATACCACCCAAGGATTTTGCAGTGCTTTCAGAGAGGTCATAAACATAAAAGTTGTAATGAAGAAACATTTTGTGTTTGATAGAATAAGTCTGTTAGCTGTCGTACATGGAGTTATGTGGCTTCATCTCCTTAATGAATTAAGATGTTGATACGGAAGAAATAATGAAATAGAGAGAAAAGATGGAAATACTTTAGAAGGGAGACATGGCTAGATTGTAAAAGACAAGGTAGAAATTCTTTTCCACTTTACAGCTGTTACAAAAGCAAGTGGTAGTAATGATAACATGCAATCTTTTTTCATATTGCTGGAAGATAACATAACTGCATTACCACGAGCAGACACAACTCACCATGTCTTGTTTGCCATTGTTCTCCATGCTGAATTGCTCCTGGATTCTGAAAATCACTAGGAAGTACTGTGAAAAATTGCATGTCACGTAGAGACAGCCAAGGGATAAGGCAGATCCCTACTGTACAATATATAAGGATCAGCATAAATTAGAGCTAGCACATGATCTGTCTTTCTGTGTGCAAAGAAGGATTTTCTCCCAAAGTAATTAAGCTTTATGTGCAAAAAGCTTTTTTTACATTACTTGTTTATAGATGCCTGATCAGATACTAATCTCTATCATCTTCCTTAACCTAAATTTTGTTGCTGTTGGCTAGGATTTTTAGCGTGGTAGTGGACACAGATAGCAGTCGACAGATAAATGTATCTCAAATCCATAATTTTTTTTCTTCCTTTAATTGTTTCATTACAAGTTGCGATATAATAATTACAGTCAGTTATCCTTGTTCAGAATACGAACCCTTAAAAATGGTTAAAACTTTGATATATGAAGTATCAAGCTCTGTTTTAAATGTCAGCGAACTTCCTTTTGTTGACTTACATGCCTACAAAAGGTATCCTGCAGGCAATGGCGGACATGAAGTAACATTTTTTAGCAATATAGAAAAGATATACGCAGACACAGAACCAACTTTCCACATTGTTCCTCCAACTTATTCTAAACTGCAAGCATACACTATGAAGGCAAGGAGGCAGGCTGACTCAGTCTATAAGGGTGAAATGGGAGTTGCTTATCATCTACCCAGTCACTGGCTTCTCAGCTGAGAAGGTCAAACAAAAGGAAACACCTGTAATGGCTTTACAGTCAAAATAAATGGATTGAAATGGAAATGGATTGAAATCACTTAGTTGATTGAATTAAGGAAATATTTATTACATCACAATGGCCTTCAGACTATAGCTGTACTGAAAATTAGCTAGAGTGAGCAATCTACTCTTTGGACCGCATCTGGATATGCAGAGCCATACTGCAGACTTTCTGTGCAGCTAGGACTCCTTCCAGCATGTTGTACAAGTCTTCATGTTGCCTTGGCCTGAGCTGTTTGGTGCTTCCTTCCTGGTGAGTTACAGAAAGCCCTGTTTCTTCTTCTGGCTTATGAAGCGAACAGTGGGAAGGCATGAGCTGCCTGTCAGATCGTATGTGGCATTGTGCACGTCTGTCCTTGCTATGAAGTGGTTGGTTTACTAGTCCAGGTGAATTCCCAGTCCAAGTTTTAGCCCAGCCTCCAGCTGTGTCAGTTGGAAGGGCCACCGGAACGTCAAGCAAGAAGGTTTTGTCTGTGGACAGAAAGGGCATGAGCAAGATCCCTACCCGTATTGTGATGTCCTTAGTGATTTTAGGCCCCTCCTATTTTCTGTACATAATCTGTCCTGTTGCCTGCACATATCTGTGGTCCAGGCTGAGTCTGCTTGCACAGAGGTCAGCTGCAGAACTTCTATTGACCTAAATGGCAATGGGAAAAAAGATTTCAGCAAGTGCCATAAGAAGAATAAGCTCTGCATCCCAAAAACAGTGGGCTGCTGAAAGAGAGGAGACATGAAAATATGAAGCAATCTTGGAAACAAAACAGAAATTCAATGTATTTTTAGAAGGCATCCTCATTTTCAGATCTCTGCTCAGAGTATCACGAATGAAATAAAACTAACCAAGAAAAAAAAATAGCTTTATGCTTCTGTTACAGGCAATGAAATGTAGAAAACTTGAGAAATAAAGACTTTGCAGGATCATAAGACTGAGAGGATGAGAGAAGCTTCCAAAATTTGGTGTATTTGTTCAAGAACAGAACTTTAAGAGGGCCTTGTCCATCTGTTTCAAAACCAAAATAAAAATCTGTCCCCTCCCCAAAAAGAGTTCTGAAATGTATTCCATATCTTTACTGAACAATTTATTGCACACCGTAACAGCAGCACATACACTTATTTAAAAGTACTAAAATGTCAGAACTCTGTCAAGAAGCTAGGAGAAGTTGGCCTGTGTCCCAATTAGTTCTATTATTAGCTACTCTTGTAGAATAATTTTTAATGAACTGGGGATGGATTTGATCAGGAACTGATTTAAAAGAGCAGGTTATGAACAGTATATTGTTGCAGGGTAGAAGATCAGGTTATGCCCCAATAGGATTAGCTGTGTTAGACTAAGACACTCTTATAACCTCATTTGTGCTAGAAAGAATTTTGTTTCTTGTGTGGAATTTTTAAATGGTTGTTTTTTCTATGTATTTGCTTTAGACTGAGAGAAGGATGCATTTTTAAGGATCTTAAGTTTATTACATAGTTTGAGGTTTGCAAGGGAAGGAATAACGACATAGAGCAAAAACTGTCTAAGTTTACCTGAAAACTTTACAGATACGGGTGTTACGCAGAAGGCCTCTGAGAAATTCGGAGTTAGTGGGAAAATTTCCTCAACTTTAAGAAGAAAAAGACATTAATTCTGTATAATGTTACCAATAGCTGTTGCAATCCCTGCTAGAACGGCATGGCTTGTCAGAGGCCCAGTTCTGTAAGATGCTGATAATGTGGATGGGATGATGAGCACCCTCTGTCCTGCAGGATTTGGTGGGAGGGGAGGGTGTTCCTGACTTCACTGGAGCACTCTTGCACTTCAGGAGAGGCAACTTTGCTTCTGCTTACTTTATTTTCTATGAAAACATATCCTAAACTCCAGGAGTCAAACTGACATATATCAGCATAATAGGCCATGTACAGCCTTCTCTTATCTTATGTCAAGACCTTACCTCAAAAGAACCGAGAACACACTTAAAATTAGATACAAGTTTAATTGTTTTTCTGTCTCAGGGGCCAATTCATATTTGGTTTTACTAAATATTTTTTTTTCTTTAACTGTGAACCAAGTTCCATAAATCCAGCCTGGGATCTGAAGTCTTATGAGGTTTCTCTCACAGAAAGAAGGAAACTAATGATTCTGCAGCTGAGTTTCTCATTACCAATCATATTAATGATCCATGGGCCAGGACATGACCCTCCCTGTCCCACAGATATTCTGGTTCTCCAGTGCTTACAGATATGAAAAGAGAACGGGTCTACTGAGAAAAATTGTTCCATTTTTTTCTGCATTAGCAGTTTTACTGACCACTTTAAATAAGATTGCCACATTTAAACTGAGTAAACACTGCACTCATTCTGTCAAACTTCAGTGATCCACCATGCTTTGAAAATAGCCTGAAACCTCTTTTGATTTATTTAAAAACTTTTGCTTTCCAGACTATTCCTTGGAGACTTGCCATTTCTTTGGCAGCTTGGAGAGAGACCCATCAGGCAGTATTTCTGGTAATGTATATTGAGAACAAATCGATATAAATCCCACCTTTCCTCCACGTTTGAGATAGAGTTTAACTTATTATTTAATATCATTACAGAAAAAGTCTGCTTTTCACTTGACTTAGATGATTTAATAATTTAATGTTGTGGTAAGGAAGGGGGTTTATTTGTAGGAAATAGATCCAACCCTTAAAAAAATCAGTAGGGCAACTGAAACACCTCCTTTGCTTCTTGAAATCAGAAACATCCTGCTCTTGTAAGATCATGTCAGTAATAAAGTCTAATTTGAGGGCAGATACATTCAAATTTATTTTGTCCTCCTTTTGGTGTAAGATTTGTAAGGCTTTGGCAGAGTTATGCATCTGAGTCAGCCTCAGCATAAATGGGTATTGTTCTACCTATGTAATACAGCCTAGTAGTTCCCAATCTTATAAAGCCCCGAAGGAATAACCAAATCACGCTCTTATAATGCCACGTGCAGATTTCAAACTAAACCTTATCTTGCCCCTGAGTGAAATGGGATAAAATACCTGTTTTACTGAACTCGGTCTAATAGATTCACTTTACCGAGGGAAGCTAATGCTAATGTTCATTTCCATGGAAACGGAGCTTGCAGAGGCATCTTACATGCAGTGTTTTGGGTTAAGTGGAGCAGAGTTTGGGTCCCACTTTCCACACAATCTAAACTGAGTACGTACTGCAAATATGCAGTGCCAAGCTCCACGTTATGACAGTCGTCTTCCTTTGGGGACTCGGTATCCCCCATGAGAAGCACTCCCACCGACTCACGCCTCTGCGCTTCCCGCAGGCTCTGCCCCACCCATGCTTGCTGCAGAGTGCCAGCTGCCAGCTTCTGCTTGCCTTTTTATCAATGAATTTATTTTTAGTGGGTTTGAAATTAAGGGATGCCGAACCACGTGCTGCCCTTTGTGTACTGCCTCTGCACTGGCTGCGGTAACAGGGAGAGGGAGGACACAAAGGCAGGGTAGTGTTTCACCCTTTTTAGCTGCAATTCAGCATTGCAAGCTGGACCACAGAGCGCAGACTAGCTCAGCTATACATATGGCATTTCAGCACAATAGTTTTTGTGAGCAAAGGATGCCTGTCCTCTGCGTTTGATGCAGCTTATATTTTGCAAGTGCTCTAATCTCATCTGAATTCCGAAGTTTTTCCAGGTGCAAAGAGCCTGAATATGTAAAACCATCACTGTAGGCAGCTGCTTAGGAATCTCCTATTTGTTGCCATAGTGGTTACTTTGAAAGAAGAGAAAAAAAATCAAATTCTGATACCTTAGTGTGTCTAAGTTAGCCAACAAGGACCTTGTGAAAATCCTGTTATTCTTCAAATAGAAAACAGACTACATTCTTTATCTTTGAAAAAAAGCAGGGTACCTTTCCTGAGTTTCCTTCTCTTTTGTCTGTCTGATTTAATTTAGTTTAATTCCTTCAGGCTTCATTTCTCGTCCTGTTTGAGCACATTATTAGTGAGTTCACTTTTCATTTATTATTATATATTTGCATTATCCTAATGCATAAGGACCAACATTCCTTTGTCCAAAGAGCTGTATAAATCACCAAACAAAGCAAAACAAAAAGCATGCAATAGAAGTAGAAGACTAGAGACAGCAGACTAATCCAGACAGGCAGAGAAATCCTAAGAAACACCGCAACTGTATTTGTCAGCATGACAGGCAGGGGTCTTAGAGCACCATCAGCCTAAACATTTAATTTCTTGTTAAGTAGGATCACAAAGGAGACTTTGACAGGCAATTTTGCAGGAAATACCTGTGTGACAGATTAACATTGATAAATTTTTCAAATGGATTTACATTTGCAAAGGACCAGCATCAGGCCTATACACAATCGCTATCTCAAATGAGCTCTTTAACTAAAGTGAGTGTGGGAAAAGGAGGAAGGCTGGACTACAGATAGCATCATTAGATGCTGGAGTAGGATCTTTGCTTCTTGGTGGTAACAAGCTATATAATGTACACATGCATGATTGAATACATGTACAAAGAACATCACATACATATACATATGCAGACAAATATAGTCCAGGGAATATGTTATTACCTAGAATAATCTGGATAGTTCAGCTCTTCATCTTTCTTCAATACTCAATAATACAAGAAATCCAGATTCATATGAAAATGCCATCAGCATTGTTTTCCCAAACTGCATTACTCTTCACAAAGGCAAATATTTGTAGGCTGAAAGCGAGCATGGTCTATTTTTCCCTGCAGTAATTTGTTAGAGGGGAGAGCTTCCCATTTCAGAGCTCTCAGGCACTCAGCACTGCCGAATACTAAGCATGGCTTCCCCCATGCACTGTTTCCATGGGGTATCACATAGAGAGGGAAGGGGCATGGACTGACAGAAGAAATATGTTTACGAATGTCAAGGACAATTTATTCTGTCTTTACAAGCAAACCTAAGGAAAAACATGTCAAAAATACCACAGCATGAGAAACTGCACTGTAGTTAGTCCCTTGGCTTAATGTATCAGAAAAATATATGCATCTCAAGCTGATCCCGCCATGATCTCTCCATCTGTGGCACATCATTTATTCCAGTAGTGCATAAGCTGCATTCATTAATACAATGTTCTCCCAGGTTCATCATAAATGAGTGTTACAGCTATGAACATAGGGCCATGTTTGAATTTAAATCTGGATTGTCAATATACTATTCTACCTTTCAAAAAATAGCACTTGACATGGGCATTTTTCAGATTGCTGGGCTGACACAAATGCATATAGGCTATACAAGTTTGAATTTTCCTTAGGGTTATTTTTTAATCCACATGCATTTATTATTTCAGAACCTTATCACATCCAACTGTATAATGAATTTGTATTTATAATATTTCTTATTTGTGCTGCAAGATGGTCCCAGCTCCTGAGTGGGGCTTCTGTAATAGTAGGCAACATACTAAACCTGAGCTAAGACACAGAGGCTGCTTCAAATAATTGTACAAGGTTTAAACTTTCCTCCTGAAGAAAATTGTATCGTATCCTGCTATCACTGATGACTTGCCTCTGTGTCCCATGAAGCCGCCTATAACAACTGACCATTTAGTTACAAGACTCGAGAAAAATCTACGACAGCCCCAGTAACCAGTCACTCTTAATAAGATTTTGTTACGCATCCTGCTCTGCTTTGCCCAGGGGAGAGTTCACTTCACATTGCGTACAAGCAGTCTGGGTGGTCGGTGCATCTACAAAGGCTGCCAAAGCAAGAGCTGGTGCGCTCAACCCCCAGAACCTGCCTGCACTGACAAATCTATCAGTGGGAATTCAAGCTCTGCTGGTGCTACACTTCTTTTGCAGCATGCTACGTCAAGAAAAGACTGTAGAGGGGAGCAAACCAGAGGCTGATTTTGGCAGGGATATGGTACAGAGGTGAGAGCTCTGCTGGGAGAAGTCCCAGCACATCCACAGGGCGCAGCCCTCCTCCCAGCCTGCATCTGGTTGAAGGCCTCCTTCCTGCCAGGCGTGGGAGGCTGAGGAAAGAGGCACGTCCCTTGGAGCGTCCAGCCTGGTGGCTTGGTGCATGTGTCCATGCAGAGGACTCGCTGCACCTGCGCTGGGACGCTGGACCCACTGCACCATGACGAGGAGTATTCTGTGCATGCACAAACCTCCTCTGTTTTTTCCTCACAACCTTGTACGTCCATGTCACTCCACAGCTACACCTCTTCTTTTCTCCCCTGCCTTTTTCTACCCAGTACACCACTTTTTTCTTTCCATTTACTTGTTACTCTGCTGTGCAATCCACTTGGAAGAAAGTACTTAAAGAGAACTAAATGACATTCAAGCATTACCTTGTTGATTTTCATGTTACATCCTTTTCCCAAATATATTTCACTTTTAAGACTCCTTAAGACAGATCCTATGTAATCTTTCGCATCCAAATGGGCTCCCTTAGGTACAGCTGCACCAAATGTAACTAATAAATAAGTAACAGTATTTGTGAAAGACTGTGAACAGCTAAGGCTCTAGATTTTGTACAAAGATATTCCACTGATGATTATCAGTCATTCTAGAAATCTCAGCTCTGTGAAAGCCTTTGGCTGACCACTGCTCCTGGTTTTCCAAGCTCCATCTTTGGATATCTAACACAACTGCTTGTTCTGGCTTCGAACTACTCTAATGTTATAAATACTTCTACTTCTTAGACCCTTGAACGAATTACATCCATGATGGTGATAAATGATGGTTTGCAAAGTTCTCAAGAGGTTTGAATGATTACTTTGTTTTGTTTTATCCTATATCCTACGTCGTTATGCAAAAGATTATTTTTTTAAACAGAGCTAACTAGAAAGCACCTATGTGTATGAGAAGAGCTGGCAAATGATAATTGAGAACTAATGTTTTCACATAATTTGAATCCCATATAGTAAAGTGTATCCCTGGTCATTTAGGATATGGAAAAGTGATTCTAATTTTCCAAAACAGTCAGAAGTATTATTTACCCTGTTTTTAATGCAAGGAAAAATTATGGGCCATGGAGTAAAAGAAATTATGTTGGTAGAGGAAAAGGCTGTAGTTAATATGATATTCTCAAAAATCTTATGTCTTTGCTGGATGTATCTCAGGTTTGTACTGACATACTGGAACCTCTGTCACACATGCCAAAAGTCAAAGAACTTGAGCTTGACACTGATCTCAAACCAGGCTGGTCTTCCAGTCTCCAGGGATGGGCTGGAAACTGGCTGCCACTTTCAGCTGGTGATGACTGCACGCTTTGAAAAGGAGATGCAAACTAAATCATACGAGTGCTGATAACTTTCCAGAGTCTTTCTTTTCTTTACCCAGAACAACAGGCAATTTTCTTCATAATTCACCAAGGAAAGAGTCACAGAGCACCTTAACCTACTACAGCACACGAACTGTGAGCTCTGCTCCTAGGCAGCCTGGGGGGACACGTAACCACAGCATCAGTGAGGCCACAGTGAAACAGGCAGTGTTGAACTCTTATCCCTCTCACCCTTACTGTAAGAAAGGGGGTGATTATGAGAAAAATGAAAGATTTTTTTAAAATGTTTTCTCCAGAAAACAATCTGCATACTCTCCATAGACCAGTGGGAAGACATTTTATCTTTCATAAACTAGGGACCTTGGAGACCTTAAAGTCTCTAAGGGAAGCTCTGGTCTCTAGAGCGGCTAGGGCTTGAATTTCAAACCGTGAACACTCTTCTGATAAAGACGACTTCTCCTTATTGCTTTTGCTACTCTCAATCAGTTATTGTGTTAGTAAGCCCAAAGTCTGTTCTTGAAATACAGTGCCTGTAAGAAGTTATATTTAAGCATGATTTGCTGCATGCAATAAAGTTTACTTTATTATATTTACTATGACTAAACTGAAACTTTCTCAAAATGTCCTTTCTTTTTTCTTTTCAGCATTCCTACTTTCTCCTTAGCCTATTCTATTAAGTTCAGTTCTCAAAAAGGAAAAAGAAATATCCTCCAGAATGACTTGCAAACTAAACATTTATTGCATAACATGTAGACGATGGTAATGTGTAGAGAATCCAACTAAATATGTCATTACTCAGTGCTGAAAAATTTAGCAACCCTGTAGTGTGAACCTGTCCCTGCCCAAAGCAGTGTACAGTCCATATTAGCAAAATCATTAATATCCTTCTTACATTTCAAGATTTTCTCTAATTTTGAGTTGACACAAAGGACAGAGGGGAACTGACCACTGTGAAATGATCAATTGTAGCAGAAAAAGAACAAAGAATAGACCTGATTCATTCTGGCTTTAAGGCATTAGAAAACTGCTGGAGTTTAAAGAACGTCATTGAATAAAGTGCCTGGCCAGAATACAGCACTGTATTGAAACTAAACACAGTTTTTAGGCCTCCTAAATCTAACTTTTTTGGAGAGTGAAAAACACATTTCTAGTGACTCATATACTTCCTCCTCCTCATGGTGATTGAGGGGATACACAGGACTAGGAAAATGGCTAGGCTGTATTTCACATAAAGATTTGAATTGCATTAGCTGTATCTGAGGAAAAGCGTTTATACCCAGTATCAGTGTGCTTACATAAGTAGAGCGTATTCTGAAACAGGAAGGGAATAGACTTTATTCCTAAAAACAGCTTCATACCAATATTCTTGTGTTTAAACCAGGAATTTTACAGAGATAATTATTTCAGTATACAAAAAAACCTGAAATGCAAAGACATTGTTTGTCTAATGACTGGTTTGTTAAAGGTTAAGACAAAACTTTGAGACATGTATAATGTTTTCAGACAACAACAGGAAAGGTCTTTGGTTCCTTGGTCTCCTATGGAAAATACTCTACTGGAAGTATACTTGTTCCATCCTGCCCTTTTTACTAAACTGAAATGAATTGCCTCTTGAGCCTTATTCTTCCTTCAGAGATAATAACATGGGACTAAATTCTGCTCTCAGCTATAGCAGTATTAATCTGGAGTAAGGCCTTTGAAGTGGGATTCATTTTTATGCAACATACTTTTCAATAAATTCACTGTTTGCAGATTTTATTTAGAAATCCCACTTTCATCAGCTTAAAGCATCATGCTAACAATTAAAATACTAAGTAATAATAACAATAACTGGCAGCACAACAACATACTGCTCCCTGAGGATCTGGCTGCTCCTCTAAAAGGTGAATGATTGCCAGCTCATGGAAGGAGACTGCAATGCACAAGACTGATATGAATTAGAGTAGAAACCACCTCCATAAAAGCATTGTAAAATGTCCCTGGGGCACCACAGCACAGCTCCCACAGGGCTAGGGGAGGGCAGTGGGGTTGTTCTGACGATGGCCAGTGGTTTTGCTGCCTATACGTTTCCCAGGGACAACATGGGAGCTGCTGGCACCCACCCCTGCCTCGAGCTACGCAGCACGCGTGCAGCCACGCCAGCACTTTCGGGAAGCAGCTGAGGGTGGTGTTTGTCTTCGGCAGCGGTGCGGGGAGAAGTGCAGGCAGCGTGCGGCTGCACACCCGGCCCCTGGAGAGCTGCGTCACCCGCCCAGGCGCAAGGCTGGGCAGCGCTGCCGCCCATGCCGGCAGTCACCCTTCCAAAAACAGCCGCCCTAAGCACACGCTGCACCAGGAGCCCGGATTTTCAGTTTCACTCCTGCTTTTTGTGGCTGATCTGAGGGAACAGCAAGACAGCGTAACACGCTGCCAAGTGAGGTGGCTTATCATTATCACTGGGGGAGTTCAAATGCTGGCTGATAAAAGCCTACAGGGATTAATGTAGTGCAAGATCCTGCTTGAAGGAGATGGTATGGGTAACTTCTTAACATGGTTTTTTGTCTCCTCCTGCCCCCTCCCCAGTCTTTCATGTATTTGCTTCTTTGATTTGCTTATTAACCTGTGATTTTTCTGCTTTTACCAGTTACTTCTTTCTTCTGTTCTAGTGTTTGAGGTCTGAAGCAAACACTAATTAATAAAAATTTGTTTAAAAATCTCATCACTGCAGATAACATCTGTTTCTTCACCTCTTAAGATAACCTTCACACTTTTTGACACGCTTAATCTGTGCTGTCGATTTTGAAAGCAGCTGCAGTCTCAGGCAAGGCATCTTCTGCTGCTGCCTGCCCTCCAAAATGTCTTCAAGCCGCTGTCAGGAACTGCTTGCTGGCACACCAACAAGCCACCATGCACATAAGCATTTGGGGTTTGTCCTTGCAGAGGAAGCTATATTGAAGGCAAGGGGTGCGATTACAGTGCCGCGCTCCAGCTGCCAGCTGGGACACGCCAGGCCTTGAATCAGCCCCTGAAACCCCAAGCACATAGCTAAGATGCCTAAGGTAGGAACATCCTCGCCCCATGTTTCCTCTTAGCTGTCACAGAGGTGCCTGCTGTCCTTCACTGCCCATACAGGGAAGGCAGGGAGGCAAGCCTCCTAGCTGAGGCACCTCCATTGAATGCTTTAAATTAGCTTCTGTGAGATCCCCACAAGCACGGGAGCATTTTCTCTGCTGCTGTGCACACCCGGTCCCCTCCAGGCGCTGGCACAGACAGAACAGCCTGTTACCAAGCCTGTGATGGCAGTTTCATGTGGCCCTGAGGCCATCCCAGTGACCACAGAGCCTACAGCCACAGCTTCAGCACGCACCCGGAATTTGAAGGCAGAGGGGATTGCTTTGTGCTGAACATGGGTCTCTGATTTGGAAACGTGCTGTCCGGTGCGCAGGAGTGGGTAGTGTTAGTGCTGTGAGAAAGGCTGGTGTGCACAGGCAAGGGGAATGGTGGCACAGCTCTGAAAAGTGATCAAAACCTTGGTATGTGCAGAGTGGTTAGGTAGTCAGGAGACTGGAGACCTGCCAAGCAGGTTGTGCTTACAGTCACAGAATAATTTAGGTTAGAAGGGACCTCAGAGGTCACCTAGTCTGAACTGCTCCTCAAAGCAAGGCCAACCTCAAGTTACAACAGTTGCTTAGAGTTTTCCCCACCTGTGTGTTGAAAATCTCCAAGGGTGCAGATTCCACCATCTCTTGAAGCAACATGACCCACTGCTCAGCCATTCTCTGTGTGAAGATGTTTCTCCATGCAGTCAGAATAGCCCATCCTCCAACATGTGACTGTGGCTTTCCTTCCTTCATTGTGCATCTCTGAGGATAGATTGGCTCTGTCTTCTCTATAACCTCCTTTTAGTTGAAAACAGCAGTAAGATCCCTCCTTAGCCTTCTCCTTAACCTTCTCTTCTCCAGGTCGAGCAAGCCCACATCCCTCAGCCTCTCCCCACACGTCGTGTGCTCCACCCACTGAACTCGCTCCAGCTTATGAACATCTCTACTGTATGTGGGGGACTAAAACTGGACACAGTACTGTGAGTAACGAATAGAGGGGATCAGTTTTATCTGTCTATAACCATTCTCAAAGCCACTTACTTGCCAACTACTGTACAAATATATTCTGCTTATTTATAAGCAAGGTTGTCCTGGATTTTATCTCAGTATTCTGGAAAGTCCCAGCAGAAGCCAGGATTAGACAGGCTTGCTTGCCTAGGTGGGGGAGGTAGATCTGATAATAGGTTTCACAGAATAGTCCTTTGTCCTGCCTGTGATTCCAGAAGGATGCTGCTAGAGCTGCAAAGAGTTTTGTTCATTTCCAGGGTCACTTCACAATTTCTAAGCTCATATTTTCTAGTCCTTCTGTAGCACAGCTCCCTTTTCTATCAACTAGGCTTGCTCAGCAGTTTGTATCCACTTTGCTGACATTTAGTCTTTCAGCCCATGTGTCTTGTTCCATTTTGAGCTCATTTCAGCCTAAAAGACTTTAAAAAAGAAATCTAGTGTTGGCTGTCTGAGGGCCCGTTAGTTAAAACCCCATGTGTTTGTAGCTAAAAGTGTTCTTTCAGAAGACACCACTTAGAATGTCCCCACATAAAGTATCTCCAGAGGACTAGGAGAGAGATGAGATGAGTAGTCGAATGAATGTAGAGTGCATTAAAAGGTACAGACTGCCAGCACAAAGCAGCAGACATCAAAGAGGTTCAGGAATGACCTGTTGACTGATGTTGAGCAGCTCTGCATACAGGTCAGGCAAACAGCTAGCATGATGGCAAGGGAGGGAAAGGGTGACACAAAGAGGGTGGCCATGGAGAGAGAAGACAGAGGTGAACCTTCATTGACTGAGACAGGCAGGACGACTTGTTTAGATGGCTGCTGGTGAGGACTGCAGCCAGCACAGCCTCTGAATAGTCAAGTTTCGCCCTGTTTTCTGTGTGCAACCCCCAGAGCCGGGGGCAGCACTTGTACAGTTTGTACTTTGCATCAAGGCATGTTGTTTTTGCACGCTTCTTGACTCTGTATCTTTTGGTAAAAGCAAACTTTTCAACTCTTTATTTGCCTGGGCAGCTGGGATGACTGCAGAGGCCTCTGCCCTCCAGTGAGCTTCGGCTGTGGTTTCACAACGCAGAGTGCTCAGCAGCCATACCAGCTCCAGGCAACCTTGTCTTGCCTGCTGCTCAGTTCCTACCATGGTGTGTCACCTCCCCGTTGCACTCAGACAACAGCTTGCACTAGGGACAATGAGTTTTAAAAACACCCCCAAATGACTCCAAAACTGCTGTATCATGAAACCACAGCCTTGCTCCCCTACTCAGGGCAGCAGTCTCCCGTCTGTCCCTCCTCCTGCCGCTATGAGAGTCTTTTTCCAAACCTCAGTGGTTTTTACTACCATGCTGTGGTGTGAATGTGAAACCTTCCTGCAATATTTGGCAAGTTCCTTAACAGCAATTTGTCAGTCCATCTGAGGGAACACAGCTGTGATGGCTGTGTCATTGCTGGCTGATTAGGTGTACTCAACCTTAATGGCTGGTAATCACATTGATATGGAAGGAGAGGATATCAGAGACTTTGCACCTCCCATTTTGTACCTGAAATGACCCTTTGAAAGAATTTCATGCATATTGGGGGTCCAGACTTGGTCTTAAGCACTAAAAACCTCCTCACCTGTCACTTGTCTCCTCCCCTAGTCTTAGATAGGTAGACATGTACTAGTAGATAGAGACAGGAATATGGTCATTGCCCTCAGATGCCTCCTTTGCCCCAGAACTTCTGCTACGTCAATATCTATAAATGAGGTGGACCCGACCCAGAAACTTGGCTGTCTGTGTGGTTAATTCTTTAGGACAGTCCCTTGCACAGGTTGGCCTGAGTAAACTACAAATCACAAACAGTTCAAGGATTTCAAAGTTCTCCCAGGTATGGTTCAGGAACTAGCACAAGCCAGGGACTGTCTGCAATAGACAATATGCATATTGCTACCCTGTTTTGGAGAGTAAAAAAGTTTAATAATATGGATGCAGGCTCTTCTGTGCCATTTGGCCGCAGAGAAAGGCCCTGAGGATCTTTAAAATAATTGCAGTCTCTGTTTCTGGCACTGGGATCTGATCCTGCTACTCCCTCCTACAGGTTGCCCTTCCCAATTTCCTCCGCCCCCAGTTTTGCTTCTGATGTTGGCTTAGTATTCATGCCTTCCTTACTGTCACTAATAGTAGGGCTGCCTGCTACTATTTTGTTGAGAGTTTCACAGCTGTAGACATCTCTAAAAATATCAGATGCTTAAACTAAGAAACTGTATGATACTCATACCTTTCCTACTTAAGAAGGAAGAAGGAAAGACAAGAAGAAACAAAAAGAAGAAAAACAGGAAAGAAAAAAAAAAACCACAACAAAAGGAAAGCTAGACCCAAATGTTCCCTTCCAGCAAACCACCAAACTTTGAAAATGTGAAATAGATGGAACCTAAAGACTCAGAAATGTAGCGGTATGCAAAAAGGTTTCCTTAAAAATTTATCATTATTTAACCCAAATTTTGGAAGACGTTACATTCTGATTTTAGAAACAGGGCTGAAGGAACACTTCTGACCCAGAAAACTCTCACCTGAGTTTTGGTTTTGGTCTTTTCTCAGTTTTACCAGTTCTATACTGAGGCAATCAAGTTGCATCCAGAGGAGCTAAGAAAAATCTGATCCACACTAGTGTCACTGGAAGGAGAATGAGGGCCAAATTCAGGGCCTGTATTTCAATGAAAGTGACGGGTATATATATATCTCTTCTTCCAGGAAAGAATATAAACAAATAAACAATGTTTGGGACAAATGAAAAGTTGAAATCTCCAGGCCAGCTGACCACAAAAGTTAACAGTCCAGAGATTTGCTTGTCTTCCAGAAATAACACAGAAACAGATTCTTTTTGACAGCTACAAAGTGAAGTGATTGCACGTGGCAAACATATTTAAGCTTTGAAAGTTTAATCTTCACTTGGAAATCTTTTCTGGCTGTTGTCTGTGCTCCAATAAGCATTTCCCAGTAATACATCAGCTTCTTCTGTGTCTCGGACTGGAGACTGAAACTCTGAGTTTGCCTAGTGCTCCCAGGAACAAGCCTGTGGATGCTACCTGCCCTGTAAACGCACCAGTGATGTATTTTAATCCAGTTGCTGGAAGCCAGGTATATTTTATTGTTCTTTTTCACAGTAATGCTTTTTATCAGCTCTAGAGAAAATTAGTTCTCCAGTTACTCCATAATTTTATATGGCTAGAGTGACTTGGGATCATTTGCTTACCTGATTGATACACATACATATTAGTAAATAAGAATCATAAGGAAACCTATCTGATTATTTCCCACAGGAGATTTCAATGGAGCCAGGACTTCACTCTTCAAAGTGACTTGCAGAGAAAGTGTTTGTTCTATGCAATATTTGTGGTTTTGGTTAAAATTTTGGATGAGGACATCACTTTAAGAATGGCTACAGAACCACTGTCTACTTTATTCTGTTGTAGTTGTTGAGAAACAATCTCAGATACTCATTAAAGAATAATGCTTCTCATGCCATATTTCTGCTTGAATGAAGCATCTGCAAAGGTAAAAAAATACTCTTGACATTCATTAAATTCTTCGATAATTCCTTAAAATCTTTGATAATCTTTTATACATTAAACTTAACCTGAAGTTTGCAGAAATCTGATAATCAAGTATTGAATCATGTGAATGTCATCATAGTGTTAACTTTTGCCTTCTAAACAAAAGCTAATGACTACAAATAAGTAGGTCTGACTGGCTTTCAGAAAGCATAAGGGAAGTGACAGACTGGTACTGTGCTTGCTGACAATGCATAGGAATCACAGAAGGTCAGTTAATTTTGCTACCAGATGCTCTGCAAATGGAGAGGAAAGTACATGTACCTTGTGTGTGCTAAGTCTATTAATACAGTCATTAATTGCAGTCTCCTGCTCAAACAACATCCTGAATGTAAAATAAATGAAACGTTATTGAAGGGATTGCTTTTAGTCCAACCTGATTTTCAAACGAAGACTTATAAAGCTGTAGTTCATGCTTGATAATCATTACATAGACAATGTCACTGTGTGTATAGCACCTAGACAGAGGCAAAATGAGGACCACCAGCCTATTTATTTTCTGAAAACACCTTTCTGAATTCTTTTCTTCAGAGTGGCTGTAAGTGCAAAACTTCCCAGTGAAAAGCTTTGTCAGGCTTACACTTCAACATCTGCAGTGTCATTGGATAGCTCAGGCAGGTATTTTTTTCCTTCTTTAACATGACATTGTTGTCTTGGGCTTAAAAATATTGGCTTGGATGTTGTGCTTTACTATTCTGTTCTTGGCACAAAGGAATCGGATATAACTTTATCTTTGTGATTCTCAGGGGCATCTGGGATCAGTTCTAGTCTGCAATGCAAGATACATGCACTGCTCAGGCTGCTGCACTTTATGGACCAAGATGCTCTCATTCATGCCATTCTTCTTCCCTAAGATTATTTTTGCACACCAACAGCCCTGACAGGTTGCATGCAGATCTGCTTTGTCAGATGTGGCTCAACAGGGAATTACTGAGAAGATGAAGCTAGTAATCATGCCAGCTATCTTTCTTGTACAGTATCAAGCAGCTACATCAGAAAGGGACTATCTTGTGGTTCCTATTCCATTTAAGAATAAGTGCACTTTTGTGCTTCACCATCTGAGATACATGTTCTTGCAAGACTGGGAAACCTGACACATGGATACATTTGAAATCCTGAAATTTTACCTTTTTTTCTGAATTAGAAACACTTCCTCTCTTCAAAAAGTTTGAAATCATCCCTAGAGGAAATTTATGCAAAAACATTATTTCAGTGGAATGGTGTTCTGCTTCAATTTCAGCTTCTTAAAGGTATAACACTCTGCAGGGACAATATGCTAATATTAGTATATTTTTGAAATTATCTAAAAGGTAATTTTAAAATTTTTAATTGGGATTGTTTGTTCTATGGAATAGTCCTGGAAATTTTCCTTCAAAACTGACAGTTTCAGAACATGTTTGTCTCTGATGAAACTGAATTCTGCAAGGGGAAGCAATTCAATCGGAGTTCTACTCTAGTGTGAACCTGCTGCTCCCAGGTACCGAGAGAGGCAAATTTCACACGTGTACCCATCTTTTATTTTACCGTGGTTTGTTGTACAAATACACCACAGCGTCTATCAACAAAATGGAAAAGAGAGCAAAACTGTAATTGCACAGCCTATTGGTTTTAGTCAAAATGCTACTAAATGTCTGTGGAAGAAGCCCTGTAACAAGAAGTATCTGTTACAATTATCAGGTCAGTCATACTTCTTATTCCTCTAACTTTTCCAAAAACAGGGCAATCCTTACTTAGCCCCAGTCCTAACAAATCTCTATCCCATCTGGACACCAGCCTTTTTCCAAGATGAGCTCCACGACACCAGGGAAGGAGAAGGAGGGATTTGTTTCCATAATTGTTAGCGCAGACTTAGCTGCATCGCTCCCCGCAGTGTGGAGATACCACAGGTGACCTTGGTTGTGGCACATGCCCAGGACTGCCTCACTGAAGTTTCACATGGCTGGTAATGCACAGGGGAGTCACTCACAGGCTTTCCTAGAAAGGCCTTATATTGTCTGTCTCAACACACTTTGGAGATGTCTCCTTTCCTTTCTGAGTAACAAGGAGAAACTATCTTGTGGTGATGTAACATTATGGCGATGCAAGTGCGTGCTGGACACAGGCTAAAGGTGACTTCTGAGAATCTTAAGTGAGAAAACTCAGGCAAATATCATATAGTCAAGCCATAGTGCACACTTAGTGTCTATCTAGAGGCAGATAGGCTGGTAGCAACCTCAACATTTCCTACCCTGCCCTGTGATGCTGTCACCTGGATGGATACTGACGTCACCTACTGCAGTGGTGGATGAGATGTGTAGAGTGCCCAAGGTCCAAAAGTCCTTCTGACATGCTAAGGCAGGTCAGGAAGCATGCCAGACTTTTCACTATGCCTCAGTCCTGGCATGTAAAGACAACTAAGGAGTAGTCTCTGGGTATTCTGGCCACCAAATTGCAAGTGTCCATGCTGCCGTGATAGGGATGCACAGGATGGCACCATGGTCCAGTCTACCCTGTGGGTATTGCAGACTAGCCTCTGAGCCCAGCCCTCATCAGAGCTTACCCCTCTCACCATCACGTACCTCTGAGCAAAGTCACCTGATTAACTAACTCACAGAGCAGCACTAACAGTGATTACTTTGGCAGGGCTGAGTTATTTTCAATGCTTGCAATTCTGTTCCCTCCAGGTGTAATTACAAGAGCGATCAAAACCAGCCAACTGTCTCCAGGTATTATTTCTTGAGAAAACAGGTCTTGAAATAGGCTATATGTACTCTCCTGTCTCAACTGTAGCTCAGGATGGCCTCAAAGCACTCTTACACAGCCTCTCTGTGTTTCTCTCCCTAACCCGGCAAACCCCAGCCTGTCCTTTTTTGTATTATTACTGCTTATTAACTGTAAAGTGATTCTCTGACGTTTTCATTCCCAGGCCTACCAGCTCACTGGCTTTGGAGCAGGACCTCCAGCATGTGTGATAAATTGCCTCCTCCCTCTTTACTTGGAGATTGGCTCTTGACAGCTTGTATAGTGCTTCCCTGGTTCCCTTCCACTACAACCTCTACTTAGGGCAGGACTACAAATTCATAAAGGAAAGTCTTATAGTCTAAAAACTTCTTTTTACTGACTAAGTCGTATACAGTTTTCATGGGATTGCTTCTCTGTACTCCTATGCTGTTACACAAAATTGTCAACAGACCAAAGCTACAAAGCAAACAGCCTGTTATGGGCAAAGAAATAAGCAAATGCTTTTACACTTAGCCGAAAGTAGGATAAAAAGAAAAACTAGAACACATTAAAAAATTAGTTCAAGAGATGATGAAGAGTTGGAGCATCCGATTCTGTAAGTCAGTCAGAAATAAAGGTGTCCTTTTGGCTAACGTTAGCTGAAAATGGGCAGCTTTATTAGGCAGTCTATAAGAGATACTTAAATTTCCAAACTGCATCATTAATATGCTTTCTGCGGTATTACAGCTTCTCAGAAAAGTGAAAAAGCAGATTTCAGCTAATATTATAGCAATTATTCATGCTTTTAAAAAGAAATGATAATGGGGAAACATTCTCTGGGTGCTGAAGAAGTTCCCGACTGACAAATTTGTGCCTTCAGAAATGATACCCATCAACCTACAGAGCACAGATGAGATCCCAAATGAGCTAATGCAAGAAGATGCAAAACCTCTTGCTTTCACCAGTGTAGTTGTGAACTGAAATGCAAATCCTAATTTTCTTACATATGCCAGCATTGGAGCTCTCTGATGAAAACACACTAATTGTATTCAAAATTAAGACCAGTGAGGTTGTGCAGAAAGACCACTTACTAATACCTTTGTCTGTTGTTGCACAGTGCCTGGTAATTTTCTTCATACGTGTGCACTCTTCCTGTAGGTAACAAGAAACACTTTCTACTTCCAAACGCTTGCATCTGTACTATACCTGCGGCTCCAGAGGTGCTTTCTGTTCTTTGAAGCTTTCAAATGTGTTACCTGATTTTGTGAAAGGCACTGTCATTTTATTGGAGTGAACTTAATTTTTCACAGTAGTAAAATATCAAATGCATTTTCTTTGAACAAAAAAACCCACCTTAAGGTAAAAATAGAAATACCTAGAACTGCAAGTGCCTTCCTTGCCTGTGGAAAGATCAAAGGAGTCTCTGAAATGCATTTGCAAAGGGAGAGTGAGCAAATTGGTCATTTTTGTGTTTAATTGCTGTAACAGCCATGCCTTGTTTGCCTTTTCATTATTTGAAGTCTTGGCCATAAAATGAAGCTGTGGAATAGGAAGCATTGCAGAAAATGGAGGAAAGACAAAAAAATGAATGAAAATGTTTGTGAAGCAGTTGAAAGATGGCTGCATGCCAATGATACTGCTCAAAGCATCTAGACTCTGACTGGCAAGAATGATGAAACTTCAGGAGAAAGCTGATTAAAGAGAGAAAGTAGAGGGCCTAACATAGCCAAAAAGTTGGGTTTTTTCCCAACAGCAGAATGCAGCAGTTCAAAAAGACAGGAAAAGGAGGAAAATAGTGTCTTTTTGTGTACATGAAGAAAGAATCAAGCCACTGCTCAGGCTAGACAGAAGAAAGGAGCTAAATAAAAATAAATATTATCGTATGTGCCTCAAATATGGACTGATAATTTGTTGATGGCAACAAAATAACAGAAATAAACTTAGGTAAATTCTCCTCTATCCTCATTAATGTTGAGTGGGATAATTTACAGAGTACTGCTGCCCTGATGAGCTATCCCTGCTCTGTGCTCCTGATTCAAGGAGGACTCATTTGTTCAAAGTGCTACATGAATGCATGGGGACAGTCGCAATAGATCCACATTTGTGTAGTACTACATTTTAGCTAATAATCCCGGCCGGATTTGAGATGGCCTGTGCAAAACTGGTTTGGGTATGTTAATAGTATGCTGCTTTAGTTTACTTGTTAATTCTCCTATAGGGATTTTTTTTTTAAATGTTTTCTCTTTGTGATATTAATTTGTGATACTATAGGTGCGGAAACAGTAAAGTCATTAATCATAAGAAAATCACTAATGCCAAAAATTTGCAGTAACACCATTAGTCATTTCCTAAGTTTTAAGCATACGGTTTTTGCTTTGCTTCCAACAAGAGGAAAATGAGACATGACCTGGTTAAGAATAATTTTTTTGTTCTTCCCAAAAGGTCTTAAGAATACACACCACTAAATGACTGGAATACAGTGGAAGTACTGTGTACTGTTGATCAGGCAGTCATTTTGATTAAGACTTCTAGTGCAAAAGCAGCTACATTGCAAGCTTTTGTTATACACGTGCTCTCATCCAAGTCACCATGCTGTCTGTTTGCCATTTTGGGCCTCAGATGTGCAAAGCAACAATTATGCAGGCTATATAAGTTTGAACACAATCTGTTGTCTGACAAAGGTCTCAAGACAGTAAGTTTTCAGTTTTATCATCTAGGTGCTGATTGGGGTTTATTGAATATGCCCTACCTGAAACCTGTGTGAGGAATGTACACAGTTTATGGTGCACATTTCGTAACTTGTATGTCCCATAGTCATACCCTTATAAATCTTTTTCACCACTTCTCTGTTCTTCAGTAGGGTCTTGTTATAATTTCAGGGGGCACAATCTCTTTTTAACCCTGTCAGTATCATCATAACAGATTGATAATGATGTTTTGTCATGAAGAAGTTTTTAACAGTCCCTGCTTTACAGAATTCAAATTAACCAGACTTTTTGTGAATCAGACTCTCTCCTGTTCCAAATCACTTAATCTATGTCAGGAAAGGCACAGCTGTTGAGTGGCAACTAACTCTGTGGCAAGCTGCCTCTGCACCCTCTTAGGGAATGTGTATGTGCAAACAGCCTCTGGGGTGGGAACGGCTGCATGCACTGTAAATGCACCCGTGTCTCTTTATTTTTTTCCTTTTTGTGATATATCCAAAGTATTGAATCCTTCTTACTAGCTTAGCTGTCAGCTTTTTACTTTTTCAGCTTTGGACTTTCCAGGAGTGCTTAAAAATCAGTTTTCTGAGCTGTTTGTACTTGAGCCTTTTTCTCATTTTCCAGAGACATTATTTATAGCTTGTGCTGGCCAGTTCTGTTCTTAGTTTCAGGTCCTCACATGTGAGGTTACTGACACTTAGCAGCATTTTGTTTGCTTGCAGGGGTATAACTTGTAGGCAAGCACTACTGTTTGGAATGATTTTCACAGAGGCATTGAGCCAGAAAAGTGTACGCAGGAAACCAGTTTCTTTAGTGTTCAGTCTTCTAAGAAGAATGATGCCAGAGCTAGAGGTAAGCATCCCTCTCCTATTTTCCACACCAAGATCTTAGTGTTATATATACTGTAGAAAAAGAACTTGTCTCCAGATTTGCATCATATTTAGCGTGTTGCTACCCAGTGTTGTTGCTTTGAAGGAGAATGAATATGTGGCAAGGGAAAGTGCATGGACACAGAGATTTCACCAGAATCTGTCTTCCAGCCCAGGAGCAGAGGAAGGAAATCCAGATGTCAGACTTTGCAGGTAGCATGACAGATGGTATCATGGCCTCAAAGGCACTGGAAGTTGGGCAGAGGGACTCGAGCTGTGTGAGAGCAAGTTGGGGGAGATCTTATCATAGAATCATAAAATCATAGAATCATTAAGGTTGGAAAAGACCTCTAAGATCATCGAGTCCAACCGTCGACCCAACACCACCATGTCCACTAGACCATGTCCCTAAGCGTCTCATCTAAATGTCTTTTAAATACTTCCAGGGATGGTGACTCAACCACTTCCCTGGGCAGCCTGTTCCAATGTTTAACCACTCATCTTAAACAGCTATACAGTCAGTAGTATGGCTGGCTTGGAGGACATGAAAAAGCTTGACTGGAGAAGCAGTGTAGGGGCAGGAGAGAGAGCACAAAAGCAGCTAAGGTGTTTACTGGAAAGAGATCCCCACAGCAGCAAGGTCAGAGGGTGACGGCACGGTGAAGGCAAGAGTAACAGGGGAGCTGCTTTGGAAGAGAGCAGAAGGCAAAAGAAATGGAAGTATAAGGAAGACTGTGAGACAGAAATAGTGAGCACTTCTCAGGTGTTACAGAAATCAGAGCCACTCATTTGGTGGATTCATATTCAAAGAGTTCTGGAAAAGCCACCTTTATTGCCATTGATTTTGTCTGCCTTTATATCCCTTTAACTACCCATTGAAATAAGAAACATGGATTAATATTTGAACCTACCTCACTGTATTTCAATATTTTCATTAAAAGTAATCATAGTAGCTCAAAGTACCATAATCCAAGGCAAAACAAGGCTGAACATTGGTTTGTTTGGTTGCCTTTCTCTCCTACCACACATCTGACATTCAGGATCACAATGTACTCTGCAAGTCTTCATGTTTACCGTGCCAAGTTCTCCAAGTAAGCAGTGAGGGTTAGTCTTCATGGTAGTCAGCCCTTCTTTTATATTCTGCAGTTTTAAGATATAATTTAATAGCTGGTCATGGACAACAGATGTATATCAGAAAAAAATGTCAGTGTTGAGAAGTGGGCAAACACCATATTGAGAATGTGAAACAGGCACATAAGCTGCAAAAAGCAAGGAGTAATCTGTCTCCTCTACTTTGAAAGGTCCTTAGATGGGCAGCTCAGCTGTGTCTTGCAACAGGTCCCACTCTTCAAGAAAGAAGTGGTCTCACTCAAGGCAAGCAATGAGAATAATCAGGTGGATAGAAGATTTGACCTGTGAGGGAAAAAAAAAGGAAGAAAATGAAGTTCAGCTGGTGAAGTACATAATAACAATTGCAAAGATGGAGATGTAAACTGCCCTGTGCCTGTGGTAGAAACAACAAAGCTGCAATTGATGACTCAAGTTACACTTTGGGGCAAAAAAGAGATCTGAGTGGCTGTGGAGCCTGGAAAATACTGTACAGTAAATACTGTCTGAGGAGTCTCTGTCATTGGAAAGGTTGAAGAATAGTTCGGACAAGAGGTATATCCTAAATAAATATATTTAATCTTATGTGGTACATATATGCAAAAGAAACCTATTGATATATACTCTGGGCCTGGTTTTCAGGAATAATAAATAAAGCATGTTATGCTGTAGAAATTGTGCACTGACACAACACTATGCAAAGAAAACCTCTACATCTACTATTGAGTATATGCAGATGATTTGTTCTCTTGTCAGACACTATCTATTCATGAAAAACAGAGAGAAAGAAGTAGAGGAGGTCAAACACAATCTTGGTATGAGGCAGCTCTTCCTCTTACAGTGATTGCAATCTGGGATTTTTCTGAGCTGTACAGGGTGGAATGTCACTTGCCAACATTGCTGGATGGGTGAGAAGTCTGGATTATATTAGTAGACGATTTTGTAGATGATTAACTCAAAGGATTGTCTGCCTGTTCCCGGACAATTTCCATTCTTTGTATATTCATCTCTTTTCTTTTGCCCAATAGATATTTTTCTTAAATTTTTGCACCAAGATTTTTTAAAAATATCTTCCTAAACTAGCTATTCCTTCTGTAGGCCTATGCCACAGCTTTCAAGTTTCCTGCAAATGTACTGCTACTTTGCAAGCTTTAAATTCAAAGCAAAACAAAAAAAAGACACAAACCCACAAAAACCCCCAAATCCCTTGTACCAGTGATATATCATATGGGTTTTTTCCTGGTTGCTTGGCAATAGAAATGTAGGCATGTGACTCCCTCCTCCATCTCCCCGGCACCACTTGCAGATATTTTGTCTTAGCCTTTCTTCTTTTGTTCTTACCTCTCTGTGGGAGTGTTAGTTACGAAAGGGTTTTCAGCCTGATTTTTTTTTTCTCTGAATTTATATCTCACTGTTTTCTCAGAAGACAGCTATATATATAAAGGCATGACAAATGGCAGCTGGGGATTAGAAGGGACAGAGCAGTGGGAGATCAATGTCACCTAAGTTTAGGCACCTAACTGAGGTACCTAAGATACCTGCTCATCTGCAGTGTCCCTGTGTCAGCGAGGAGATGAAGACATCACCAGAAGACCATTCAGTACCCCTGGGACATGAGTCACTACCTGGAGCTGTCTACACATCAGCGACTGGCCTCAGAAGGAGACCAGGAGAGGAGAGGACGGCACTTCTCACCCAGGCACCTCGGCTAGGCATCAGGATCAGGTGGGCCCTGCTCAGAAAGTGCAACTACCAAAGGCACCTACTGCAGGCCCTTCTGCACAGAGAGGCAGGGTCTTCAGGCAGATAGTGCCCATGTCCGTGGGGATCTTCACTGCAGGGTCAAAAGGCCATCCAGTTCTGAGCTCCTGGGTTAGACCAGTGTCAATAAGATCATTTCCACATCTCACTCACTGTACCCTCTCCAATAAGGCAGTTCTTGGTAGCACTTGGACTGGTCTGCTCTTCTTTCTACAGCCATAAAGAGAGTTTTTGCTCCATACCACTTTCCCAGCGAACTTGCCTGTCCTTCTGGGTACAAAAAGAATTGTGGGAAGGCAGGCAGGAGGTTATCGGCACCTGTGTGACTTAGCCCACAACGTCATTGCAAGGTGGGTGAATCACCAGTCCAAAGAAAAGCAATTCTTGGCCTCAAGCTCATACATATGTTTGTGCCACCTAGTGAAAACACCTCATGGGTGGGTGAATGGAAGAGTAGGAGCAAGAGCTGAGAGAGCAAAGGGCTCCAGCTGCACTCAAGGCAGGAAGGTCAACTCCAAGTGCTTTGCCCTCACAGACCCCTCTTTCTCATGGCCATGTTTGCTCCCCAGGCAGGAGCTTCTCATCCACTGCAGTTTTCAGCAGTGAAGGTAAACAAGTTCTCATTTTGGCTTATCCTCATGCACTGTACTGGAGGCTTTATCAGTCCAAGAGCTGATTGAGAAAACAGATTACACATCTGCCTTAAGGACAGGAAAAACTTCAGCTGCCCAAATTTAATCCACCATCACAAGCCTGTCAGGGCACAAAGTCAATAGTGGAGACATACCTAAGGGTTTACAGAGACACACATTGCCAGGCAAGTTAAATTCTGACACTTTCCTTGTTTAATCCATCATGTGTAAATGGTTGCCTTTCACCTCTTCCTCTGTTTGAGAAATGTGTGCAGGCAGATTGCGACATCCTCAGAGATGCTCATTATTCAAAATGATTTTCAAATTGGTTTGGAGAATGTTTCCCAAGTGCAGAGCCTGTGAGCGTTTTGTAACAAAGCGCTGGTTATCTGGGCTTTGTTGGTTGAGTAACTCGTGCATTGCTGGGTTTGCCTCAGGATTAGAGAACACAGTGGAAGGCAAATGGCAAGCTCTCATTGCCATCACAAAATATACCGCTTGAAATTTATTGCCAGCTGCAACATCCCTCTAGACCGAGTGTGCAACTTAATACTGTCTTCGTTTAGATGTGAATGTGAGAGTGTCATGAACTCAGAACTTGGTTTGGGATTCACATAATTATTTATAGGCATGTGTTTAGACTGTTCACTTAGCTCTGCTGGTATATCTGTACAATCGTTCAGTTAGGCGACAATACATGTGGCAAAGTGGCAGCTCTGTAGCCTTAATGTATTCATCACAAGGTGCATTGCTGGTTTTTTGATCCAGTTTCTGGAGAAATATTTAAACCTCCAGCTGGCGTGATGTAAAGTAACATTCTAAAATTAAAAGGTGACATTAAAGGAAAAAGTAATGAGTGATCTGGAGTGGAGCTGACTGCACACAAAACCTTGGCATAATGCAGAATAAAGAGCCTCTCAGGCACTGTGTTCCTGAATCTGGGCAAGACACATGCAAGAGAATGGGAGTGACTGGCAATCCACAGATGTAGTGTTTCAGTGCAAGCT